>NC_072779.1:10337568-10585171 GCF_022539595.1 Amphiprion ocellaris
ATTATATATTTGCTGGTGATTGAAGAGGAAGACAACTGCTTTTATAAACAAGATGTAGATTTCTTTTTTTTTTAAATACGGAGGTGATATTCTTAAAGTAAAGTAATCCAAACTAAAAATGAATTAAAGCAATGTAGACTTGCAAATACCCAATATTTTTTTCAATCTCAACTAGTCTGTTATATGTTTGACGGTTCTGTCTTTAAAGTATAAGAATGTCTTTACAATGTTTAACCTTATCAATTAAATTTTGATCTATTTTGGCTCTTTTCAAAGTGTTTCTTTTTTAAAATAGTCAGCTTGTCTTAATTTGAAATAAGTCATCAACAGGAAATTAGCCATTGGGAAATTCCCTATCTTAAATCAGTGAGGGTTTGACATTTTTTGATTGAAAATGATCTCTTATTGGTGATTTGCTTATCACTGTAGTTGCCAATTAATTTTTGAATCTACTAATCCATTCAGTCAAATTATTACAGCACTAAAGTGAGATTTATGTTTGTGGGTTTCTTGACAGGACAGCATGTAAGACTTTTAACATATTCCTAATTTTTTCCCATTCTATTTGAGCTAATGGCTCTAAATCAAAATTTAAACTAGTGGTGTGAGAGGAATGACAACTTAAACAGTGTAAATTTAGTATAGTCTAGAAAGAACACCAAGGGCCATGAGCCTTTTTGTCTGTTTTGTTTTTAACCTTCAGTAGTAATATACCTACAGTAATATGCAGCATAACACAATTATCTGAGAAGAAATGCCTACATCTTAGCACACATTCAGTTCTTTTGGTCTGATACACCTTAATCAGCCTTGAAAAGTCAAACTAATTGTGCAGATTCAATCACATTGGTTTCATATCTTGCACGGGGAAGCCCTGAGTGTGACCTCATCAGTCAGCCTTTCTGCCAGCCAGGATTGGCGACAACTAGGTGTGTCATTGTCACGGAGGGCAGTCTGCAGTCATTCATTCTGATTATGAGCAGATGTTCCAATCTGCATCTCTCAACCTGACTGTCTTTTATTAGTTGTCTTTATTTAAATGCAACCATTGTAACTGTGCACTTTTGAGAAAATTGTTCTGATTGGCTGTCACAAAACAGTGGATGTAGCTGTTCATGTGTAAGAGTTGCAGTTCCCCTACAATCCCCATGGTTCAGCAGGAATGTGAATGCAGGTTAGCTGAAAAGTTTAACCGTACTATAGGTCATGCACAGTTTTACTGTCACTGTCAGTTGTTAAAGTAACTGGAATGACATCCAGAGAGCACAGTCCCCTGCCAACAGCAATGCCCTATCTTGCAGTTTTAAAGAAAGTCATCCTGATTGGCATCAGAACTAAATTGGTGATGCTGCATCCCTCGACCAGGTTTCATGAAATTCCATGGGATAGTTTTTGTGTAATCTTGGATACAGATAAACAAATGCCACTATAAATATGCATGGAGCATGTTGATAGCAGTTGACAGTGGCAGTCAGGGCAGTATTTGTCTCCCTCCTACTCTTTTTTTTAATCAGTAAAAAGATCCACTCCATGCTTCAAATGTTGCAATACAATCCAAATCATGAGATTTGTGATCCATTGCACCTCTACAGCCATCAGCCTTACTAATGGTTGTTGCCACCACTAATGCCCTACTGGAGATCAAGAGATTATTGGTCTCACCGATTATTAGATCTTTTATTCACCATAATTAAGGTTTTCAGTATTACTGATTCGGTGAGATCCCTGAAAATATAAATGTATTTTAAAATGCGCCACTTAATCTCTGATATAGCTGCCTCTGTCTTTAGTCCCACTCTGTGGTCTCGAGCAATGTCTCACTGACAGCACTATATGATTTGTTACATGTCCTTTGTATCAACAATGAAAGCTAAATTCTGAAAAGTTCTCTTTTGATTAAATTTGTAAAACACAAACTGCTTCAGTGTTTGAGTTTGTTTTTTTACTCCACCATGGAACGTGGCAAAGTTATGTGACAATCTGCGTTATTTTGTCTGTCTGTCCGTTCGTAACATTACTCAAAAACAGACGGAATTAGATGAAATTTTCAGGGAAGGTCAAAAATGACATAAAGACCAAGTGATTAGATTTTGGCAGTGATGCGGCTTATAGTCTGGATCCATGGATTTGTTAAGGATTTCCATATCGTCGCGAGATAGTGGCATGGCGTCACTGTAACTATGACTACAAGTGAACACTATGTCAGCTGCCTGCTGATGATCACATGATTGCAATCCTACTACCAGTCCACCACTGTGGACCATGAATTGTTTAAAGATTTCATCCATCGGAAGTCATACAACTGAGCAGCCTTGGCTGAGTACGGCACTCTCTGAGTGCTTTTATTGTTCTACATGTCGACACCATGATTTTCATTTTTTACTCCATATGGTACTGCATATTAGAAATATTGGTCATTGGCCTCTTGGTCAACCACAATTGGTACCAGTATTGGTACAAATAAAACTTGGGGCCAACCAGATAATGGCTTGTGCACACCTTCTGGACCACCCTGAGAATGCTGGTTTAATGAATGGAAATTCATGTCTTTCACATAACAGCCCCACTGAATGGTCAGTGTAGCCCCAGTTACTGAGGAGTTCTGTGTATGGGGTGTATAGCAGTATGCATGATCTTCAGTTTAGGTCTACTTATTATTGTGAAGTCTGTATTTCCCAATGAGAGGCATGGGGAAAAAATAGTTCCAGCCAATCCCATTTGGCAAAATGCAATAATGGCTGCTGATGGCTGTACACTGGGGGGCAGTCCCACGTAAATGCCCAAAACATTTGAGGCAGGCAGTGCTTAAGGCCTAAGTTAACCAATTTCTTGTCTATATCACATTGTGGTTTTTTTCATGTTAACACAATGTGGTTTCTTTTTATGACTTACAAAACCCTTGATGTACAACATAATCAGTCCCACTGGTTCAGTAACTTTTAGTCATCGGCCGTCTGGTTTCAGTGCTGATTTTGTGCGGGTTCTGGTGGCTTTTTATGACATGGATAATGACTACTTGACTTATAACAATGCAGGATTGTACATCACAATTCCCCAGAGCGAAGGGCAATGTCTCGGCTTGCTTTAGTTGCTGTTTGGACCAACAGACTTTCCAAAAATATTCAAGTTTGAATGACTCCTGGCTTCTACTAGTAAAATGTCTATTGCTTAACCCCAACTTGATCCCGATGTCATAATGCAGACATTTAGATTTTTATATCTCAGGAGAAGACTTCTCTTTCTGATGGTCTGTTTGAATTAGGAACAAAACAGCTGTCAAGTGGCATTACAGGGTGTTTCTTTTCACTCGCAGTCTTTGGCTGAGAAGAGGCATCGCTTTGCTGAGGGAACATTAACCAGTGAACAGACAAAATGTACATTTTAGCCAACTAATTATTATTTGCTTCAGCTAATTAGGGTTGGGTGATATGTTGAGCTGTTTATTTCAAGGTAGTTTTTGCCTCATAAATATTCTAGAATGACAACAACTTGCATGAAAAGATTGTTCTCAGTCAAGTGAAAGGTTGATGATAGCTGGTTACATGATCAGTTCTGAGTCATCGGCGTTCTGTAAACTGATGAGATTAGTCTGAAATTGGCTTGGAAAGAGACCAAAATATGAGACTGTTTGGGTTAATACCATTATTTTTGAGGCTATAACTCGGGTACATTGTCTTCAGCTATGCATTTCTTACACGTAATCTTCAAATATGTGGCTGTAAAACACCAGACTCTCTTCAGCAAGTTCCCCACTGTTACACTGAGAACTCCTGCGGATACACCTCAAATGAATGCATTATTCTGTTAAATGCTTCAGACATTTGATGACCTCCTACGATTAGGTATAAAATGAATATTTTGAAATATTACATGGCTTTCTCATCATGCAGGCTCTTGTATATTCATAAACTGTGAGTCAGGCGTTGGTTTTTCTGACAAATGGGATGTAGGTAAGCTGTAGGAGGAGAAATGAAGTCATATTCCAGGGTTGACACATTTGTGTGCTATTAATATTGTTAATGGACGAAAAGCAATGGCAAGGTGAGCCAGGTCAGTTTAGTAACTGTTGCCTAAGAGCTGCGTAAATTGCAGCTTGACCGGTCGTGGTCATGAACAGTACATGCATTTGAAAGTCAAAACACATTTTGTGTCATATGAATACCCTAAAATATGAATTGGGTATAATCTTTGCAATGCTGGTGGCTGTGGTAATGAAATGTGCAACACAATGGTAACAGCAGCTGGCAATGAAAAGTCAGTCATGCTCTCTGAATTCAACAATTTCATCCTGGACACAGCTTGTAGAAAGCTATTACTGTGCTGTGAATACGTCGCTGAATATTTCAGAGGTTGCTCTATTTCAGAGTTCTTTGGAAGCTTTCAAGTATTAAATAGATTTTCCTCAGGCTCCAGATGGTTAACATTGTTCTTTATCTTGCTTTTTTGGTGGTTGAGATTCGGCATGTTTTCAACATTTTTAGGTTTTCAGTCCTTTTCTGTGTTCTCTGTCACACCTACCTTGTTGCTCTCCTCTCGTTTGTTCTAAATCTTATTCTCTCTGTCTCTTTACAGGCAGTGAAGAGCTAAAGAGGATGGCTCACTCTAAAGCTCGAGCCGCAGACGGGAAGGTGACCTACCCCCCGGGGGTCAAGGAGATCTCTGACAAAATCTCCAAAGAGGAAATGGTCCGCAGGCTCAAGGTCAGTGTTGTACTCCCATTCTGCAGCAGCAATGTCCCCTTTGTTTACTCTGGTTGCATAGATTTGGGATGGATTGTCAGGATTCTCAATATCACATTGTCACACTGCTGCAAACATACAGACACGATCTTGTTAGATATTGGTAATTATAACTAGAAAGAAATATTGACATTTATGTTAAGATATTAATTTATTTGTTGGTCAGTTGCATATTGCTCTTTAATTATGAATTATTACTGTGACATTGTTGAAGGATTTGTCATTTTAGGCTGCTTTTTAGCTTTGCATAGTGCACCTGAACAAATTGATGGCTACAACATTGCTTTGGATTGACCACTGTCTGACCCGATCCTCCCATTCAATATACCATGCTCCTTTTCCAGATGGTCGTGAAGACCTTCATGGACATGGACCAGGACTCTGAGGAGGAGAAGGAGCTGTACCTGAACCTGGCCCTCCACCTGGCCTCAGACTTCTTTCTCAAACACCCAGACAAGGACGTGCGTCTGCTGGTTGCCTGCTGTCTGGCAGATATATTCAGGATTTATGCTCCAGAAGCACCCTACACCTCCCCAGATAAACTCAAGGTATAGGCACAGAGATTGTGTTCGGTCACATGAAACCAAATACTGCAAAGTGACATCGCTCTGCTCTATCAGAATTGCTTTTTTAATTACATAACCCTGCTGCATCTTCTCTGGAGTATTCTCGTTATGCTAACTGACAAATTTGTCATCATTGCCAAGCGTGCTTGAAATTTGTGCAGCACTTGGCTAGAGACATGATGTGGCTCCCACCTTAATAAAGCTTCTCAACACAAGCTCAAACAATTCAGCAACAAGTCTTATATGCATCATTTTGGTGTTTTAATCTTTATAGTCAATTTTTTGGTGTTTTACAGAGATATATCCTTCGTTGAACCCTTTTAATATTTTTGGCTGAAAACATTTCTGTTTGTATTGTAAATTCAGTTGTGTTTTGCTAATAACCACAGATGTGTACATGAAGTATCCATTGTGCCTTTCTTGTCTCTAGGACATTTTCATGTTCATCACAAGACAGCTTAAAGGACTAGAGGACACGAAAAGTGCGCAATTCAACAGATACTTCTACCTGCTGGAGGTATGTGACTGTATGGATCAGTGGAAGGGTTTGAGTTTGGTTACAGTGTATTGAATTTAAATCCAGTACTTGAATCTGTTAATTGAGTCTGAATCCTTTAGAACCCCCAGTTGTGTCTAACTGAATCTGGCTTTAAATACTTAACCGTCAACCCTTGTGCAGAATTTTCATTGTAGCTTTTTACAAAGTTGGTGGTAATCGGTGATAGCTGGTGTGAGCTACAGTCAGTGAAGTTGTAAGTGAAAGACTTGTACCAGATGTTTCCTACATTGCATATACAAAGAGAGATTTATTATTGTTGGAACTTAACAAATGGGTATTTTGCCAACCAGGAACCAGCTATTGGAATCCAACCTCGATCAGTGACTCTGTTCATATATATACAGAGTTCACGTCCTTAACCGGAGGAGTGTTTCATAAAGAAGGCTCAAAAAATAGGGCTTCTTGTGATGAGGACATTGGGTTTATAATGTAGCAGTAAAGAGAAACTTTTTGGGAGACCTTTTGACTGATTGCTTGCAACACTAGCTGCACGTCTTTTCTTATTAAAATGTGTTTCACTACACTTGGAAGTTTGTGCTGAATGAAACTCATCTTCTGAAAAACGTTCTCTATGCTCGCGTGAAATTAGCAACTGTAATGCAGTAACGTCACAACTAGTTCAGCCAGACGTGGTCCAATATGCAGCTTCGACAAATCTTCTATGGACACCTGAAGTCTTCAGTGCAAATAAACTAAGAATATAATTTTCAGTGAGTAGGAAACATCTTGTTTCCAGAAGTAAACTTTATTAATAGATATTGCTATATTTGAGTGTTCATAGATTGGAAATAATGGAGAAGGAGTATATTGATTATTTATAAGGCAAATTATATGGAAAATTTAATTTTATTCTTGAAAAGTATCAAATACACATTAATAATCCATGCAGAGTAGTTTTATGTATCTTAAAACATGCCTGTAGGGACTCTTTAAGCACAAGATAGAGCTAAATTTAAAATGTTATTGATAGGTTTCCGTGGTAACTGAAAGTGAATACTTCTTAAGCCACCACAAAAGTGTTAGATCTTTCTATAATTCACCTCCAAATGATGGCATCTGGTTTTGTTGTAGAAAAAAATATCAGAGGTAATCATCTATATATAGGTCGGGAAAGGAACGCAGTGGGGTTTTTTGTGCTTTTTTGCTGGTTGAATGATATTTTATTTAACAGTTTATAAATGGCAACAGGGATTCTTACAAGGTCAGTGTGAACAACTTAACCTATGCAGGACTTATACTTGTTTATGGCCTCTTGACCTAATGGTTCATTCAGTGTATATTGGCATTGCTGGATGTTTCATGTTACTGAATTTTTAATCTTCATAGCATTTGACCTCTGGTCTCTGAATACAATTACCAATGGATGTGTGTGACTGTACTGTATTAAATAACTAATGTGGAAGACACATGTAGAAAAGGAAGCAGCCATGAGAGACTGACATGCACTCTCTTGCTGTGCAACTGAACCTAAAGGAAGCGAGGTTTTATCTGCAGCAATCTGTGTGTTCTCTTTTTTTAATCTCCTTGTGAGTCTGAACCCAGAAGGAGATAAAACTTTAACCCCAAGCCAAAATGAATGATAAAAATGTTTTGTCTTCAGAAAATGATTAGCATAAATCCCACAATATTTTTAGGAAGCTTATATCCTAGTATCTTGGTGTTCTTCATGAATGTTTTAGCTTGCTTTTCAGTCTTCCTCCTTGTGTGTTCGATTTCCTTTCAGTGCTTTTAATTTATTTATTAGGAGTTTTCACCAAGAAGCTATTTCCTGATGAAATCAAAGAACAAATTGGCTCTAATTGAAAGTCAGCGTCTTTTGTTTGCAAGTTGATGATTAGAAAGGTTGTGATTAAAAAGCCTGTTTTATAAACATGGCATAAATGGACAGTCTGAAGCAACTGTGAGATGAAGTGAATCTTGCAGCGGGAATGATTTGAATTGCTTTTCACTATACACAACAACCGCCAAGTCTTAATTACTCGCTACAGTATAGGGTATATAATATGATTTTTTAAAAAATTTAACTTTGAACAGAACCAGTTTGACAAATGTCAAAGAACTGACATTGTAATGAATGCAAACAGCTCATTCACCTTTTATTTTGTTTAAAACAGCTATAATCACTATTTTCTAAAATGGCAATGTATCAAATGATAACATGTACAGGGAGCGTTTTTATGGATAGTGATGAACCTACAGAGAATCATCAGGGCTTTATAGTTCTCTGCTCATTGTTTAGCTGTCCTGCTTGCAACTTCACTGTTTTGGTTCATTGTCACTCATCTCATAGTGTTGTTTTTGGTTGCAGCAGGCAGCTGTCACCAGTGGAAAATTCATAAAAGCCCACTGTACGCTAAATGCTCAGCACCCAAATGCAGTTTGACATTTGCTGGTAAACATAGTGCAGTATTTAACAGCTAAAGAACCAGATAATTCCATCAGGGGTTTGGTAGAAACCAAAAGCCTAGCTAAAAGCAAAGCTGTGTGTTTAAATAGGCAACAACTTCACCATATCATCTGTAAAGGTGGTGATACATCGGCATTTCTACAGCCCCGAAGTGGCCAGAAATATCTGTTGTCAACGTTACTATGTTATTGTCCTTCACTCCTATTACCGCATCCATCAATCACCTTCGTTATTTACATCTGCATTGTAAATTTCATTGCCACTAACCTTCTGCCTCCTCTCCTCTTGTTCAGAACATAGCATGGGTGAAGTCCTACAATATTTGCTTCGAGCTTGAAGACAGCAATGAGATATTCACCCAGCTTTACAGAACACTCTTCCAGGTCATCAAGTAAGTCCTTTTCTCAGAACCCACCTCCATGTTCATCGCAGTGTATTATGGATGTATGTGTGCCTAGATTTTATTTTCTACACATCCTCCCTTTGGTTTTTGGGCTGCGGCAGTCCTTAATGACAGAGCTGAGCTGCTGTGACTAACACCTCAATCTGTCTTTGCTGCTACAGCATGAAACGGCACAGTAGCAGTCTGGTTGTTTCACTTTGATTGCCCTCTCTCCTCTCCTCTCTTTTTTTTCCCTCTTCACCCCCCTACTCTCAATTTCACTCTGCTGAACACAACCTTGAGGGCTGAATTCTGCAGTACAGAATCTGGCTCTATGCCATTTGGGGGGGGGGAAATTGTGGTTGTGTGTGTCAAGGTTGTGCCAACACAATGCTTTTCTAAATACATAGCAAGAATGTAAAGAACTCTGCTTTCCATTTGAAATATTTGTAGTGAGCCAGAAAGTGTAGGTGATGCAGGCCGTTGGTGTGCGTGTGTTTGTGTATTTGTGTAAGTGACATTGCCAGTGAATGGGAGGTAATGAGAGCAGTAATGCCTGGTAGCGTTGACATCAGTCGCTGAGATACAAATCTAGGTAATAAGCTTTGCCTCCCGCTGTAATGCGTATCATTATGAGCAAGTACACCCACTCCGTGTGAACGGTGCATCTTCACACTCCCATGAACTCTTTGTATGAGGCCAGTTTCTTTCCAGAATGAGAGATTCAGCAAGTGGAAAAACATAAATGCTTACAAAATGCGTGCTGCCATCAAGTAAATCTCAGTCATGGTGCATTAAAAGTGTCAGATTCTTGTGCCAAACGGGTGAAATATTTGACATTTCAAACTAAAGCCAGTCAGCGTAACAGGCTGCCTCAATACCGGTGTTGAATATTATTAAACTTCTACAAAACTCCTTGATCATTGACCCTTTTGTGCCTCATTTCTGTAGCAACGGCCACAACCAGAAAGTGCACATGCATATGGTGGACCTGATGAGCTCCATCATCTGTGAGGGAGACACTGTTTCGCAGGAGCTGTTGGACACTGTACTGGTCAACCTGGTGCCAGCACACAAGGTATGTACACAACGTGCAGATGAATGTGCACTTAACTGGCACAATCACACAAAAAGTAGCGCTCTGTCTGTGTGTTCAACTCAGTGAATGAGCGACAAATTATCAAATCCTTTGAATACATTTATCACCATGAAAGATGGTCCAAGTACTAAATGCTCAGTAATGGACCTAAAGCCTGACATGAGTTGATTTAGTCAATAGAAGGAGACCAATATAATTTTCTATACTGTGTAATTCAGTGAGACACCTGCAGGTGAGAAGTGGTAAAGCAGCGTCTGCATTTGTGGACATCTGTGCCTGCTGCAAGTGTCCTAGTGAGATCCATCAGAGTGAAAAACAAAAAATGATGGACTAAATCCTTATTTTATGCATGATATGGAGTCTGAATATTTTATTTATTTGCGGTTTAATTCACCATTTGTTTTCTGTCTGTGTAGAATTTGAACAAACAAGCGTACGACCTGGCCAAAGCTCTGCTGAAGAGGACTGCCCAGGCGATTGAACCTTACATCACCAATGTAAGATTGAGTCTGACACTGTTTGTAGTCTGTGTTCACACGTCATCATTTCTACAATGCAAACAGAAAGAGAAACCCTTTCATGTTTCCACATTTTGTAATGTTTCAGACTCATCGTCATATAAATTAAATTCATTATTTATTTTTTATGCAAATGGTTATTTTCAGTTTTGTTATTTCCAACTTAACTATTTAGATGCTTTGTTATAAAAGTTGCGGTTGTTCAGTGGCCCCTGAGATGCTTCTGCAACATAGAGTCCACCTCTGGCTAATTGAATTCATTGCAGGTCAGACAAAGTTCAGCACAATTTCAGGGTCCAAATAAATAATCACTTCTCTTTCAAAGCATTCTCTTCAAAAACAACATTTCCATCCAAAAGAAAAGAAATGACCGACCTTTGACTTCACTTCACCAGTAACCTTTGAGGAAGAGCAAGAAATTAGAGAAATTTTCATTGAGATCAGTAAATATCTTTGAGGTCGTTGTTGCCATTCATTACTTTCTCCTGCCTTCTAAAAGGCTTTTTCATCTGTTTGTGCATCTGAGAAAGCAGCCACACGTCACAAAAATAAGTTTGAGGTGGCAGATGATCTCAGGTTTTATCCAGAACCTTTCTTTATCTCTCTCTTTCATCTTTAACAGTTCTTCAACCAGGTGCTGATGCTTGGAAAGACCTCAGTCAGCGATCTGTCTGAGCACGTTTTTGACCTCATCTTGGAGCTTTACAACATAGACAGCCACCTGCTGCTCTCAGTGTTGCCGCAGCTGGAGTTTAAACTCAAGGTACAGACACAGTCACTGTTTTACTTAAACATTTAGGCAGCAAACTTCTGAGTGTTGCTTCAGATGTAATACTTAAAGCTGTTTTTATGCTAAGTGTGCCTAAATGGAGCATTTAGGGTCATATAATTGTAATGTTTTAATGTTCAAAACACATTACTGTAATTTATTAGGATATTTGCCAGTATGGCAGTTGTTTTTTAATGAGATATTTTTGTATAATATGTGTTGGTAGGAGTTGTAGATGCCGCAGCAGTGCTTATGTAAACATTGGTATTATTAGCTTGTCTTCACTCCAGAATGAAAGCTTGAATTCTCAGACCCATTACCCACAGAATTGCACATATTCACCTTCTCTGCAGGTTTGTTGATTCATATTAGAAAGATAAAGCAGTCAGCCAGTCAGCATAATGTAGCCTCTGCAGTGTCTCATAAAGGCATCGTGCTGATGGATAACGCTCATTAACTGTTCAGAGGGAGTGTAGATCACTGCTGTCTCCTCAAAATAATAGCTGCGATAAAATCTCTCCACCACACAGACTACACGCTCACTCCCTGTCTCTCTCATGCTCACTCATTCTTTCTCTCACCCTCACTCTTTTCATCTTTATCTCTCCTTCTTTCTTTTCTCTCCCTGCTGCTTTTTCTTCTTTCGTCCTCGGTTCTTTCTTTCTTCCTGCCTCATTTTCCTTTGTCTCTGCCGTTTCTTCTTTTCCCTGGCTCATTCTAAACCAAGATTGATACCAATGAAGCCACTGCCATTGTGTGTTATGAAAATGGTAATGTTTCCAATGCAGTTAATGTAAATGACTTGGCGCGTCTGTCCAATCGACACAGCCAAATTCGGTGCATCATTTCTCTCTCTGTCTCTCTTTCCTTCCCTCTGTCCCTGCAGAGTAATGATAATGATGAGAGGCTGCAGGTGGTGAAGCTGCTGGCGAAGATGTTTGGAGCCAAGGACTCTGAGTTGGCTGCGCAGAACAAACCACTCTGGCAGTGTTACCTTGGGAGGTGGGTTTCAGTGTTGTGGCCCTGGCATCCACAGATCCTCAATGCATGGAAAAAATGTTAAAATACTGTTTTTGTTTTTACCCCACTTGAGGTTAAATTGAGTACAGATCTTACTTTCTTCCAACTTAATTGTGCTTATTAAATGTTGGTTCATTTGTGCACAACATCATCTTTCCTCAACAAAAGTTTAATTCAATCCTTTTCACTTTCAGTTCTGTTCTCTTTTATTTTCAGAAATTGGAATGCTTTATTATTTGCTTTATTATTGAATTTATTTTAATTACAACGGTTTTGTCATTGTACCAACAGTATGAGAATAAACATTATACACACACACACACACACACACACACACACTCTTTCACACTCATATTCAATAAAAAGTAAAGTTTTAAAACATAATAAGAGCATTGTATAAAATATTGCACATATTGCTACAGGCATACACCCAGTGCGTGTCTGTAGCAAGCACCTGCTGAATTACACGTGTGTTTGCCTACATTATGTTGTGTATCCATTTGTCATCTATTACAGTACTGACATTAATTTTTTCTTTTCACCCAAAAGGTTTAACGATATCCATGTGCCTATAAGACTGGAGTGTGTCAAGTTCGCCAGTCATTGTCTCATGAACCACCCAGACCTGGCCAAAGACCTCACAGGTAAATCGGTTGAAATGCACTGACTGCTAACAAAATATGCCTTTGTGAGGTTATAAATGTATTGTATGAAACCTATTTTTATTAAAGTTCTAATTTTTTTTGCCACTATTTAAACTACTGCTAATAAAGTTTTTGATTCTTCCTTTGAAAACTGTATTTGCCCGCCAGTCCTCTCTCCTCCCGCTTATTTGTTCCTGTTTTCTTTCCCAGAGTACTTGAGGGTCAGATCACATGACCCAGAGGAGGCCATCCGCCATGATGTCATTGTCTCTATAGTAACTGCTGCCAAGAAAGACTTGTCTCTAGTCAATGATGCATTGTTGAATTTTGTAAAGGAGAGGACCTTGGACAAGAGAGTAAGTGGGAAAATTTGATCTATGTTGTATGTAGTACATGGCATTATGGGAAAAAAAAAACATATTTCAGTTGGTTTCAAATCAGTGCTCATTTTGATTTTAGTTAAGTCACTGTTTTGCTGAGGTTTAAGATTCCCTAACAGTTTCAAAAACACTTGCATGTGTGTCTGTCAACATGGGGAAAGCATATAGTTATGCTAAGGTTTGTTTCTTTGGGTCTAATCGCTGATGGAGTGTACACACTTTCTTTTATTATATAGTGATAGTTGTAATTTTTAGTGTTTCCCAGCTTTGTTCATTGCCTGTTTCATGTAAGACTTCAGACAGTGTTAGCCTTGCAAAATTTGGGACTTTGTCATCCAATTAGCAACTAAATAGGGCTTTTACCCTCTGAACTCCCCAACAGTTTCTGGCTGTTTTTTTGCTCTGGCTACGTTTTTACTGACTGGGCTCATTTTTCACTGCAGAATGAAGTCCTGCACCTCAGTGAAACAGTATAACCCTGTCTTAGAGTGGAGTGAATTGAAAAATCTATTTTGTGTGGTGTAGCAAAATTATCCCATGAATCAGAACAAAACAACAACATAAAGTTACATTTCTTTAAATACTCATTTTACAAAGAATTGGGGGGAAATTGGCTCAATATGTGCAACATTTTTTTCAAGTGCTCCAATGAATATCTGGAAAAAATTGTCTCTATATACCATGATATCATGTTTTACTGTTTGCTTTTTTATTTGTCTCCTAGGTGCTCTGTTAAAACTCAGGCTCTTGTTTAGTCAGAGTTACGTTGCTGTTCTTTTCTTGGTTGCACTGACAAGAGCAGATGGTTGTTGTTGTTTTGTTTTTTAACAGGAATTTTTAATAACGTTTGTAGGAGAGTGAGTGGGTCAAATTTCACAATAGCTTAGTTTAAATTTGGTTGTGTTTCCAAACAAAAGTCATAAATAATTACTTCAAGGACTGCCAAAAAGTGGAAAATCCAACGATTCTTCTTGTTATTACAGTTTCTTGCTATGCTAAATGGTGGGGGGTTTTCAGTTTAAATATCATTTCATTCAAAATTGCTGGCAGGTTTTGGGGTTCAGAGCATTAAGTGACCAAAGTTTCTCCGCCTATATCTTTTATCTTTTGATGTTAAAGTTTCCTGCTACTCTCTGTGTTTCCTCTGCGGGACCACTTGCCAATTTTCCTATCATGTTAAGTGTTTATAGATTTAATGTTGCCCTGCCATAGTTGTATGACATTTTCTCTCTGAGGAGCTACAGCCACTGTAGCATTTCATAAAATGTTTTGTAACCAGTTGTCATGATCTCCTTTATGTCTTTTCCCATCTTTAATCAGTGGCGTGTACGTAAGGAGGCAATGATGGGCCTGGCATCGATCTACAGGAAGTACTCGCTGCAGGGAGAGGGAGGGAGAGAGGCCTCTAAACAGATTTCCTGGATCAAAGACAAGCTGCTTCATATCTACTACCAGAACAGCATTGATGACAGGTTTGTGTGTTTTCCTGTGTGTTCTATAAAAGCATAGGAAAATCAAAAGATCCTTATGGTTTTCTATGACTCTTTCAAATACCTGTGAGTAAGTGTTTTAAGGGTTGATCATTTAAATCCGTTTCCTTAAAGATGCTGATTAGACTGGTGAGTTCCTTTAAATGAATTGCTTTTCGTTTGCTCAGTCACCACTTTTGTGCAAGTGTGGAGCAAAAAGCTGCTTTTAGCAATGTAAGCGGAGATTTTTAGCAATTTATGTCATTTGATGAATGAACTTCAGTGGATAAGCAGTCAAATGCGGTAATGACTTCACATTGAGGTATTTCACAGCAGAATTTGGCAGTGTGCCAAACATTTCACCTGTCTCAAACACAAACAGAAAAAATAGTTTTTTAAGTCAGCTTTTCAGAATCCAAAGAGCAAAGGTGTTTCTCTATACTCTAATTACCGCAGCAGTTTAAAAGCCATACAGGGGAAACTATAAAATAATACACCCGACAGTAGTCTCGAGGCATCACAGCTGTTTTCATAAGTAAGTTGTATGTAGGACTGGGTTTGGTATTTCATTTAACAGCCAGACAGCACACTGCAGCATCACTTAGTTCAGTCAGAACTAGCAAATTTGATGTGTTATTGTTTCTCCACCTACACAGGCTCAACATGGACAGCCTGCAATACCTCTCTGGGGCTTGTTCAAAGCGATTCTGCAAAATGTCACTAGTTAAAGTAGAAGATTAGCAATTACAATGCAAACTGGGAGCTTAAAAAAAGCCATGACGACAACAAAAAAAAGTCAAAACACCTCCATGAAACATTACAATCTCGGATCGAACCGCATAAGAGTGTCTGTGTGGGTAGTTATCCTTTAAATCACTCTGCTGCAGTGAAGGTGCTCAGTTGCCAGAAGGAAACGTTTGAGTGTGAATATGTGTTATTGTTTGACGTTTGAGCAGGGCAGCATTGAATTATTTGTTTTTGCTCAGTAAAAACTGTGAAATTACAGGTCACAAAGCATCTCTAAATACAGTTTTTATTACGACATATTGATACTGGAGTTTATTCCTCGACTAATAAAAAAGTCATGAATCTGTTTAATTACACAAGGGGACAATCAACAGGGAGCTTTATTTGTTGTGCTAATTGTGTTTTTTCAACAACATTTTGACTGTGGTGATGGTTAATGACTGCTCAGCTCAGACTCTTAACGACAGAAAAGGAATGATAAGATTTTGATTTCAATTAAATGTTTCCTCCGTCTGCACAGGTTGCTGGTGGAGCGAGTCTTTGCCCAGTACATGGTTCCTCACAACCTGGAAACCACTGAGAGAATGAAGTGTCTTTATTACCTGTATGCCACGCTGGACACAAATGCTGTCAAGTAAGTCTGTTTTACTAAAGCTGTTGAATGTTTAGAAAAGAATATAATGGTCTGGGGAGTATATTTTTGGACTTCAGTCTTAAAATAACACAACTCGTTGGAGAAAATGTCCAGACAAAAAGCCTAAACGACCTTTGCTTTGCATTGTTTGTTTCACTTGCAGAGCTTTGAATGAGATGTGGAAGTGCCAGAATCTCTTGCGACACCACGTCAAAGACCTGCTGGACCTGGTTAAAAAACCCAAGGTAATTCTGACTGATGCACATTGCAAAACTTTGCAGGCAGGTTGATGGATAAATATATCGTTCTCACATATTTCTAAACTATTTTTGCTTATCTTTTGTTTATTTTAGTCTGAAGCGTCCAACAAGGCCGTATTCGCCAAAGTCATGGTGATCACAAGTAAGTGGTTCTCCTAAAATAGAAGATATATTTCATTTAGAAAACTTATTGTAGTGGTTTGAATTGCTATTTTCAGACAACTTAACATTGTTGGCTTCATCAGTCTCTTAAACTGATGGCGTTCTGTCATTCAGAAAAAGGTTTCTTTTTTATTAATTTTACTCAGCTTCATTCAGATTTAAACACCACAGTGATGGTGAGAGCTATGTGCACATGCAGTATTTGTCATACATGTGGCATTGAACAGTTCATCAAGTGAGGTATACATAATACTGCGCTAATAAACAAAAGACCAAATGTAAACTAAGAGCAAGCTTGTCAGCCTGTCCAAGTAACTAATAGTCTGGTTTGTTTATTGTTTCCTACGAAATAAAAATTCTGTATATGTGTGATGATGATCCAAATACTACTTCGTCAACAGTAAAATCAAAATATTCCAACAGATAAGGTGCTGCTTAAGACTCAATCTCAGGATGGCCACAGTTTAGCAAGTGATTTAAATGGAGCTTAATAACTGTGACTTTGTGTGTGACAACTGAGCACATTACTGAAGTGAAAAGTGCATTATAAATACAATTTATTATTAACTCACCTACTAGATATGAAGTTAAGTGCATACTGCGATTTGATGTTAGAACCCAACCCAGCCTGAGTCTGTCTCCATGTCTGATATAATTTATAAGTCAATACTGATGTTGCCAGCACTTTTGTTCCATTGTTCCATGTGCCTAAATGCATCTCTATTGCCCTGGAGATGCTCAAAAGGAGCCTGCTACTGTTTCATGCTGCAGATATTTTATAAACTCAGAGGAAAGACTCCTACATACAGCTGGAAGGAATAAACGGAAGCTATTAGTCTGTGTTTTAATCACAGCTAAATTTTATTTTTATGAACATTTCAGTATGTAGCTGAATAGATGAGAAATTGTAGCACAAAGTGAATGAGAGATTTGAATTTTGTCTGCAAACTGCATTAATATGACAGCATGCAGTTCAGACTTGTGCCGTGTTAGAATTAACACGGACATATTCCTTGTTCTAACCTAGTAAGATGGCAATTTTTACAGAAAAGTCACCAGTGTTCTCATACAGACATGAAGCCGACACTTTTATTTGCTGTCAGATAAATGGAAATGAGTGCATGTCTGAAAATAGTTTTATACCACAGCATAGACCTTTCTAATTAACACAGCTTAAGAAGTAGAAAAATCAACAAAAATTCTAACAAGACTGCTGTAACAGGTAGTCTTACCTCGTTACTTCAGAGCTATTCTGTGCTGACATTAGCTTTATTGTGTGTCTGTAGGGAACCTGCCAGACCCGGGCAAGGCTCAGGACTTTGTGAAGAAGCTGGCTCAGGTCCTGGATGACGACGAGCGAATCCGAGATCAGTTGGAAACTTTGGTCAGCCCCACCTGCTCTTGCAAGCAGGCTGAAGTCTGTGTGGTGAGTATCGATGTTTCTGTCCAAGATCTCAGCGTGGTGCCCTCGAACTGAAATGCTGTCATCCCTCCAATGGTTCTGTTTTTTATGAGCTGATAGTTACGTAAGTTTGTTAATTTGTTCATAGATTTAACTTTACTTATTGTTCTTTTGTATTGAACAGAAAACCTCTCAACTCAAATTCTGTAAAATCTTTCAGTGTCAGTTTAACTTTGTACCTCAAAACACTGCTGTGATGCATATTTTTACAAAGTACTGTTAAAATCAAAGTTTGCATCTCTCTAATAATCGCTTACCTACATAGCTGATAGTCCACCTATAATGTGTCTTTTGTATTAACAAATATCCAGACTTAGTAGACTTCCACAGTGGTTGTAAAATGTTTTATGGTTTCATTGTTTATGAAGCATGATGGCATCTTGAACTCATAAGCATTCCAGGGACCTGCCGTCACTGTAGGAAAAAGTATCAAAACACATCAGTTTAAGCTCCTATAATAACTAGAATTTTAGGCAACAGGTCAAGTATCACTTTCAGTAGTTGTTGAGGTTCTACACACTAAAAGGCAGACAGAATATTGTGGAGACGTGTATCTACTTTACAGTGCCATTATTCTTTTTTTATTTTTAGCGAGACATCACTAAAAAGCTTGGCAGCCCCAAACAACCCAGCAATCCCTTCCTGGAAATGGTAAAGTTTCTGCTGGAGAGAATCGCCCCTGTTCACATCGACACAGAGTCCATCAGGTACTGTGTTAAAACAGAAACTCTGTTAATGCAAAGACCATCAATACCAGTGATGTTTGAGTCTAACACGCAGTGTTTCCTCTCTGCCATCATCTATCAGTGCTTTGATAAAGCAAGTAAACAAATCTATAGATGGAACGGCTGACGATGAGGAGGAGGGCGTTCCCACTGAAGAAGCCATCAGAGCAGGACTGGAACTGCTAAAGGTAAAAACCTGTAAGAAACCCAGATGTCAGCTGGGCTCGCATCTGAACATCTGCACCTGTCTGCAAATTGTGATAATGAATACTAACTTTTAAGTCATTCATTATCTCACTGGTGTATTATTTAACAATATAATACCTGTAGGAGAAATTCAAAATAGGCTCTGCTCTCAGTTCAGCTTCTAGAGTGTTTGTCTAAATTGCTGCCAGCAACTTGAGTAATCAGAGAATTAAACATATTGTTTTGGTTTGTTCTCGCTGAATGAAATTGTTGAATGACAAACAGGGAAAAAAATGAACATTCAGTGACAGATAATGAACCTCCCACAGTTATGCCTTTGATGTGGGGCTGACAGCAGCATTCATTACACAACACATTATTACTGATGACATAAAGGCTTCCCGTGTCTTTCCAGTTTACTTAAAACATATGCAACACTTTTTGTCAACATTTTGATAGTGGAAAATTTTCAGTCAATGCTATCCAGTTGTCTGACCCGCTTTTCGTCGCACACAGGTGCTGTCGTTCACACACCCAGTGTCATTCCACTCTGCAGAGACATTTGAGTCTCTGCTGGGCTGTTTGAAAATGGATGACGAGAAGGTGGCAGAGGCTGCGCTGCAGATTTTCAAGAACACAGGAAGCAAGATGGAAGAGAGTTTTCCTCACATCAAATCGTACGTTTTATTGTCTGATAGATGCTTTTATTAATTTTTTATCCAACAGCTCATTATATGTGGTCTTACTTACATATTCAATCATGCATAGAAATTGCAATGCTTCTTCACATCTTGAAACACTTACCAGGATACAGTACAATCTTTGTGATTTAAGACAATACCTTTTACTGATTTTTTTTTTAAACGGTGTTTCCCGTCTGCTCCCCCAAGTGTTTTACTGCCAGTACTGCAGGCCAAAGCCAAGAGAGGCCCTCCTCGCCAGGCCAAGTATGCCATCCACTGCATCAACGCCATGTTCAGCAACAGAGACACACACTTTGCGCAGATCTTTGAGGTCAGTCAACCCATGTCTAGTTTCATGAATGTGAGTCAATGTACAAATCACAGAGGTCTTCTCGTTTGGCATACTTTGCAATGGCGTTACCGTTTTGTTGGCTTTTTCTAGTTTTAGGCAGAAAATCAGCTTAGATTAATAACTGTGCCTAAAATATATTAAGAACATGTAACTCCTTGATGTGAACTGAGTATTTACTTCATCTTCATCAAGTACCTCTGAAAGTGAAGCAATAAAACAAGTGTGTAAAGTTAAATATGGCCCTAAAACAGGGATGCTAAGTATCACAGTTGCTCCCAGATCTGATATTTTTGCACCTGTACATCTGCATGTCTGACTTTTGTTAAAATAGCTGATGATATATTACGTGTTTCTCCAGCCCCTGCACAAAGGCCTCGACCCTGCTAACCTGGAGCAGCTCATCACTCCCTTGACCACCCTGGGTCACCTGGCTCAGCTGGCCCCAGAACAGTTCGCTGCACCTCTCAAATCTCTAGTCGCTAACTTCATTGTGAAGGATCTGCTCATGAACGACAGGGTACACACTTCATAAATATGTACACATCACACATACCAGACTCATGTTTAGTTATGCTGCCTAGAAAAGTATCAGGAGAAGTATTTTTTGTCTGTCTGTTCATATCATATTATGTAGACTTACAGAATTATTTGTCTATAGATCCCAGGCAAGAAGACAACTAAACTTTGGGTTCCTGATGATGAAGTGTCTCCAGAGACTCTGGCCAAGGTCAGTAGTAAATCCTTTTGTATCTCTTTAAAAGCTCAGGTGACTGTTGTTTTTTTAATTTTTAATCTGAAACATCTAAACACTATCAGGGAGAACAGTCTCGAATATTACATATGTCTTGCTTTATATGTTTATCATAATAATTAAATGAGGAGATAAGTTATTTTGAATATTGTATGCCAGTGATGCACTTTCACTGCCCTTAAAATGACTTTTGACCGTTCACCGTTCTTTCCTCCTCCACTCAGATCCAGGGCATAAAGCTGATGGTGAGATGGTTATTAGGAGTGAAGAACAACCAGAGCAAATCCGGCAACTCCACCCTGAGGATGCTGACTGCAATCCTCCACAGCGATGGAGATCTAACTGAGCAGGGCAGGATGGGGTAAGGTCCTATGTGTGTCAGCATTTTGAGCAGCTTAAAGAGAGCTTTGTCTTCAGATTATAATCAGTGAAGCAAATTTTAATAGGTATTGTGGACCTTAGGGGGATGTTGGGTTTTAATCGTCAACACAATTTGTAGATAAACAAAGAAAACCTTGTTTACTCATCTCTCCTCTGACTTCTTTTCATCTCCCAGTAAACCAGACATGTCGAGGCTGCGGTTGGCGGCGGCGTGTGCCCTGCTGAAGCTGGCACAGGAGCCCTGCTATCACGAAATCATCACACTGGAACAATATCAGCTGTGTGCTCTTGTCATCAATGTAAGAACCGTCACTGGTCCTTTTTTTTTTTTTTTTTTTTTTTTTACACAAAGTTCATGCTCCTTTTCAGACTGCATTTTATTTTCTGGATTTATCATTTGGGTTTTATATTGCTTTGAAATGATGTACAACTGTACTCAGCATACTCATTTTCTGTCAAGCACCTAGTTCTCTTCAACATCTGCATTGTTTTTTGCTTCTTCTTTTCTCTATACTATTCTACTATTTCATCTGCTACCTCAGTGCTCCTAATCATTGTCACGGTTTCTATGCTTCTTCCTCTTTGCTCTCCAGGATGAGTGCTACCAAGTGCGACAGTGTTTTTCCCAGAAGCTTCACCGGGGCCTGTGCCGCCTCCGTCTACCGCTGGAATACATGGCAGTGTTCGCTTTGTGTGCCAAGGACCCTGTTAAAGAGAGGAGAGCTCACGCTCGTCAGTGCTTGGTGAAAAACGTCAACATTCGCAGAGAGTACCTCAAACAGCATGCTGCCATCAGCGGTAAAGAAACCAAGCTAAATCTGACCATTTAAAATAAAACTAGCAATTGTTTTTTGTTTTGTTTAGGTTATCATTTATCTCAGAAGCAGCCAGAAAACTATTTTCACACGAAACAAGCTCTACATTATTTGATAGGTTTCTACAGTATGTTTTTATAACCTGAATATTTGAGATGTAATACTGGAAGTGAGAGATTGAACTTTAAAGACGAAATCCTTTGCTTGTAGTACAGCTTGTGTTAGCACTGTTGTCGTGAGGTAGTATTGGTGTAATATTTTCCCCTGTGTGTACAACAGACAAGCTGTTTTCTCTGCTGCCGGAGTATGTGGTGCCCTACACCATCCACCTTCTGGCACATGACCCAGACTACGTCAAAGTACAGGACATCGAGCAGCTGAAGGAAATTAAAGAGTAAGTAGGGTATGGGAAAGCTGCTGGCTGCTGATAGTGTTAATGATTAAAGAATGCTGTAAAAAAAAAAAGTAAAAATCACACAAAATTTAATCATCTCTTAGGTCACTGTAGAATATTACAACCTGGTGTTTCGTCATTTTAAGAGGAATGTAGCTTTGTTGACAATAAAAGCTTCCAGCACTAAATAATATCAATGTTTTCCTTTTAGAGAATACTTGAGCTAGTACAGTTTTATTCATGCCATTACTCATAAATTTTATCTGCAGTATCCAGTGAATTGTAACGCCTGCATTCAAGAACTTAAAAGGAAATTCTTAGAGAATCATGGCTTGAATTCAGTCTTGTGTGCTGATATCGGACTTCCCTTCCTTGCTAGGGCTCTGTGGTTTGTCCTTGAGATCATAATGGCCAAGAATGAGAATAATAGCCACGCCTTCATTAGAAAAATGGTGGAAAATATGAAACAGACAAAAGATGCCCAGGCTGCGAGCGATCCCAAAACTAACGAGGTACACATGCACGTCCAATTACACTGAGCATGCAATATGTTGATAGTACACAATCATTCGCTGCTCTGACTGTGATCTTGAGCACCATCTGGCTCACCAGACTTTTTTGTCGTCTGTACAGAAACTGTACACAGTGTGTGACGTGGCCATGAACATTATCATGTCAAAGAGCACCACCTACAGCCTGGAGTCCCCGAAAGACCCCGTGCTACCCTCACGCTTCTTCACCAAACCAGACAAGGTCAGTGTCTGCACAGCATTTCCCTAATTCTGAAATATTTTCTCTCCCGTGCAGCAGTTGATTTAGTGTTTTTTATTTTGTATTCATGGCAGGAGCTGAGCCCCAAATTTGATCTGCAAAACAGTTAATTTCCTTTGACAAGTGCATATTAAAAAAATGTTAATTAAAAGATAAACACAGATGACTTGTATATTCCAGGTTGTGGTAGCAGGAGGAAGCCTTTTAAAAAAAAAAAAAAACATCAGCTTGTTTCAACAGGAAAGATCAAAATAGCTGCCTCACAGTTTGACTAATGAGATTGTTTGGCAGGGAAAACCTTCTCTGCATTATCCTCAGCTCGTGTTTCTTTTTTCTTTTTCCGATAGTTGTTGTTCTCTCTACACAAACAAGCTATCTGACATAACTCTGGTGTTTGTTTCAGAATTTCAGCAACACAAAAAATTATCTCCCACCAGAGATGAAGGCATTCTTCACACCCGGAAAGGTAAGTGATGTTTGCTTGTGTATCTTTTTTTGTGTGTTTTGTTTGATGGAACATGTATCCAACTCAACTCTTACCAACTCTCTTTCCTCCTTCCTTAAGCCCAAGTCGGCTAACGTTTTGGGTGCAGTAAACAAGCCGCTGTCGTCGGCGGGAAAACAACTCCAGAGTAAAGCTTCTCGTATGGAGACCAACAGTAACGATGATTCATCGTCCAACCCAGGCTCCCCACAACGCAGCAAGACCAGGTATAACATATTAAACACTTGAAAACTAAATTCCACACTCTAATATCAACAATCCTGGAGCCTGCTGCTCACTAAGTTCCTCCAACTCCAGACATTTAGGTGCTCTGATCACTGAGCAGACTGACAATAAACTGTGTCTAATTATTCACATATTTCAAAATGATGACAACAAACAGCCTCACAACACACTCATTGGAGATGTTTATAAACTGCACAGAACTGCAGAAGTTTTTGTGTTGTTACAACACTAACAATTAATAATTGATATTTTTCAGGCATGACAGCACAGAAATGGATCATAGTGAAAATGAGGACATCAGCCTAAAGAGAGCAGACAGTGTTGACAAGGTACTAAAACCACTTATGCTGATCTACTCCTGCGATGCGAGACGGATTATAATAACAACAATGGGGCTTCAATTTTGTCATTTTATTGTTATTCATGGGTTTTATCAGTATGAAATTGAGCAGCCATTTGGTCATTATGTCTACATTGCTAATGAAATCCAGTAATCATCCGGAAAATACTGCATTATTGAGTTATTTGTTCCAAATTATTGGTAGTAGCCAGAGTCTCCCAGCTGTAATCTTATTAAGAAATAATGCACTCCCAATCAGAAAGATCATGGGGATTGTCCCTTATTATTTGCACAACCTTGAAGCCAATAGATACCAATAGAATGCACAGACAAAAATTAAATATTTTTTGTATACAGTGTGATCTTAGTGGGAGATCTGGAATGTGACTAAGTATCATAAAAAAACAAAAATAACTTTTTCTTAGTTTGGTCTCTAGTATGACTGCACAAATAAACAACAACATTATCTGGAAGTGCACAGTAAGTGGCGACAGGCCGAAAAGGGCGCGTTGCTGTGATCAAGCTGAGTGCTGACAGTCATAAATCCTTATGTCTCTGTGTTTTGATTGTATTGTGCAAACACAAGCTGGATTTAAGTCAAGTCGGGATAACTCAGTATGCAATGTGTAAACAGTCATCAATAACAGCCTCCAAACTGACTGCTTACATAAGGTTGTCTTTGTTTTGTCCTGTATCAGTTAAGTAATTCTTTCTTTTTCAGCAAGTCAGAGGGTACTTTCTGTCAAAACGTATGAATTCAGCATATACTTCAGTTTTTGGCAGGAATGGTCTGGCACTTAAATGTATTTTGCCAGTTGTCTCATGTTCATTGACTGAGTTTCTTAAAGTTTATTTTCACAGAAAGCAAAAAAAAAAAAAACTTTCCTGGATGGAATAACATTTGTAGTTCATGGAAGGGTTCTGACTTCAATTTTTTGAATCATTTACACAAGCCGTGCATCTAACATGTCTGTGCTGTTACTCCTGCCTTGGTTGCAGGTCAGACTCTCCTTTCTCTTTTCTCTCTGCAGCAACTCTCAAGCTAATTGTGTTGCTCTTTGACAGGATATCGAAAAGCCTCGTGGTCGCAAACGGGGCGTGACCTCCAGTGACGACCAGGAGAGCAAGCCAAAGCGAGGACGCAAGAAGGCAGCTGCTAACACGACCACAGCAGCCGAGTCGGAAGACCAGTGGGACGAGGACAACCGACCGGAGGACGAGCAGAACAGCCCTCCGAAAAAAGGACGCAGGGGCCGGCCTCCAAAGTCTGCTGCCGCCGGTCAGGACACACCTTCCAAGGGCAGGAGGGGACGAAAGAAGGCAGCTCCTCCGCCAGAGGATGATGAAGACGAGGAGGAGGAAGAAGAGGAGAGGGGGGACGAGGAAGCAGAGGAGGACGACGACGAGGACGACAGGAGCGCTGAAAATATGGAGGTGAAGCCGAAAGGAGGAAGGCAAGCCAGGGCACCGCGGAGATCACAAGGGTAAGAAACAGAAAAGGTGTGAAGTAAAGGCCTCCGGAGAAGTTGGATCAGCTTCACCGATAACATTTTCTGCTGGCACAGAGTCGTTTTTGACTCAAACTCTGTTGTTTGCATTTTGTTCAACAGCTCAGAGTCAGCAGAGTCCACACCACAGAAGAGGAGAGGACGCCCACCCAAATCAGCTCAGCCAGCTGCCAAGAAACCAACGTAAGAGGAGCACTCGCTTTCTGATGTTTTGCGGGCTTCTGCATAAACGCATTTCATTCAGAAGTCACTTTCACTACTCCTCGTTCCTGTCATCTCATCATAAACATCAGTTTTTAGCAAAAACGTGAAATGAGCTTGAATGAATTCATCATTTTTAATTGGCTAAGTCATTCATCCATTTTATTCCACTTGTTCTAGTCCAGGTTTAATTGGAATTATTGAAATGAATAAATGTGATATAATAATTATGGGCTATATTGACCCTGCTGGTTTTCCATCCTAATTATTTCTGTGGCTTGGTTATTGAACTGTCGTATAATAAATTTAGCAAATCCTGCAGAAACTCTGTTTTGCAAATTATTACAAGTTTGCTGTGAAATCGAGCTGCAATCTGTCACCGTATCCACACATTGTTAAATGCACCAACACCTAGATTAGAAGTTAGTGTTGTAAACTGTTGTTATTTATTATCAGTCAGTGTGGTGTCTTAATGTTCCAACTGCCAAAGATGCCTCTCGCCAACATTTAGCACCTGGTGGGTGAGATTTTGAGACACTTCAAACAAAAAAAAAAAAATCTGTGTTAAATCAAGCTGTAGCTTTGTTGCCTCTCTGTGGGGTTGTTCTGTAAAGTTTCATGTTTCTGCAGTGACTCCCTTTTACTTGTGCATCATGTTAATTCAATGCCTCTCTGGTGTCCAGGCGTGGTGGCCGATCGAAGGCAGCTGCTGCTAAAGATGACTCTGAGGAAGAAGATGAAGAAGAAGAGGAGGAGCAGGAAGACGAGCCAACACCGAAGGTACTGAGTCAGGTGTTACATTTAACATTTCTGGATCTCACCTGCTGGTTACATTAGAGATGCATTCGGTTCACAGAGGGGCTGCTGCAGCGTCACTCTATACACTATAATCAATGAAACTGGTTAAACCAGGCACGAGAGGAGTGTGAAGTGGTGCGTCTGGGCCACAGAGATCCGCCTTGCAAATTTAAAAGTAGTCCAGTTTTGTATTCATATTTTTTCACAAGGTTTGAGCTGCACTTTTACAAAGAAGTTGGTGTTAAAGTGTCTCTATTTTAGTTTTTTATTAAATTCCCACAATACAGGGGGTCCCCGGTTTATGACAACCTCAACCTACGGCGTTATGTCGGAACTGGCTACATGGAACTAGTTGACGAGCAGAGCGGACAAATATGTCGTCACGTGGCGCTATAAAACAGCTTTGTTTACATTCTCCGGTTGTACCTCACCTTGGATTGTGCTACATTCGCTAACTTTTTGCCCTTCATTATGGCTTCCAAGTGTAAGTCAGACTCTTCTGATGGCAGTGCTTCAAAGACAAGGGAAGTCATCCCCATTGAAGTGAAATTGGATATAATAAAACACTCTGAACAGGGCAAAACACTGGCAAACATTGGTCAAAATGTAAAAGCAGTGCAACATATTGTAGTGACCCTCTGTGATGAATGAGCGAGACTTTTGTCTCGTTCTCTGGTTGTTTATTTAACCTTCACACAGGCTACTGTGGGTCGTAGCCAATGCTAAAATAACTACAAAAAAAACGATATCTTGGCTCTAGAATTAGCCGCCGTTCCCAGCTTTCTCTCTCTCTTGACACACACACACTGACACTGCACAGAGCAACACACACACTACTGCTGACTCTCAGCCAATCAGAGGTGAGTTAACTAAACATGGCACTTTCACTGACATTAGGTAAATCTCGTACTGAGCAATAAACGTTGAAACCTCAGCATCAACAACATCAGTCTGTTACAATATTCTGTTATCTTCTTTTAAAATGATTCATACATGCATGACAGTCTTTGGTATTCATGACTTTTCCGAAGAACTGATCGTAATGTGATGCACATAAGGGCTTTGTTTACATTTTCGGCGGAGTTCCGACTTATGGCGATAATCGACTTACACTGTAGGAACAGAACTCCAACGTAAGTCAAGGAGCTACTGTACATGAAAGAAGAACTGTACCAGACAGGGCTTCAACTTCAGGTTCAGGTTTAGATCATTCTGTTAGCATTTATTGTCTCCACATTAGCTAGCGGTTGTTTAGTAACATTGTTTTTCATAGATAGATAGATAGAACTTGTCTGTGTTAGACAAACTGTGAAAATCTTCAGTTTTGCAGCACTCGGGGGGGTCTTAAAAAATTGAAGACAACAATCCCAAAACAAACCGCACCGTCTGTTTTTTTTCCTCCAACTCGTACAGCTCTACGTGGTGTCACTGCACATCTGCCTGCACAGTCTGCATACATTACATGTTGACTGCAGCTAAAAGGTCAGATGAATTTAAGCCGTATTGTTTTTCTTTTTCATTTCTTTTCTCCCTCCTAGGGTCGCAAGAAGGCAGCGGGGCGAAGAAGATGAGCTAAAAAAACAAAGAAGAGCATACGTCTCCTCTAAAGTCATGGAGGAATGACGCAGGAAAGAAAATATGGACATTGAACTTTTTAAACTTTTCATATGCCGACGCTCCTACTGTTACACAAATTTACACACTTGCATATACCACATGCACACTACATCAGAGCATCCGCATCATCAGCTGTGGGTTGTTGCTTTGTGTTGCATTGTGATGATGTTCGCCACATTAAGTAGAAATAATTTTACCAGAAAAACCAACAAACAAAAAAAGATCACACTTGTAAATAGTCTCTTATGTCTGTTTCATGTTCTGTTGTTGTGTTTGATGCTGACTGGGGGGATGCTGTAAAGCCTTTACCCACTGATACTATTAAAGTGCTCCCTTAAAGCAATATTGCTTATCAAACCTCCCTCTGTGTCCTACTTTTAAAAACTGAAAGAGATTAACCATTAAATTTGTTTCGAGACGTTAATTGTCTCATTTTACTTTAAACGAAACCGGTTTTGTTTACAACTCTGTATATTAATACCTTTTTTTTTTTTTTTTTTTACCATGTATCGAAAAAAAAATGTCCGAAACCTGTCCAAATGTAGAGTTGCTTCTGGAAATGATTGTAGTGTGCGTCTCATTTTTAGGTTTGTACTTGCTGGTAGAAGGAAGTCATGAGCAGCTGTGGTTGTAGTGTTTGTCACTGCTGATTAACTTGGCTTCACATCCACCCAGTCAGTCTCCGTTGTATCAATATAATTCTCTATAAAACCTGACATGCACCATTTCTCTTTATTTCGCTTTTAACGTTTTGAATTGAGCGGCTTGTTTGGCTTGTCAACGTAATCAGGTTTGATGCCTTGAGGTGAAATGCAAATTAGGGAGAGCATGGACCCAAATAATGCGATGAGAAAAAATAGTTCAGATTAGTTCAGAGTGTTTGAAAAAGACTCCAATTTTGGTGGCATTGCTTTTGAGTTTTTGTTGCCTTTCATTGATGTTGCCCTAGCACATGAAGAAGTTCTAAAATCTCCAGAAATCCTGTGCTTTGTCTGCCCACTGCGCTCAGCAAATCTCAGGAATAATCACACTGATGTGGTCCTGCAGTCCAAAATGTAACCAGATTATTCTGTAAATATGTGTCACTGCCTCTCAGAAACAGAGCCGTCTACACCTGTCAACTGTGGCTACGATGCAGCCTTCCACTCATCAACTGACCTCTAGATCAGTGGGAGCAAACACTGAAGCGGCTTTTAGGAACCAGCTCGATAGTGAAAGGTAACCAACATCAAACAAGGTGTCCTGGGTAAATATATGGAATCGCAGAGGTGACATAATAAAAAATAAATCTAGGAAAAGAAAAAAAGGAAATGTGTAAATATAAAGAGGAATGAATAAATAAAAATAAATCTGTTAGAAAATAAGGAAAATTTAAAAATATGGAAATATAAAGGTACATTTTGTCTTGATTTTCCCGTTCTTTTTCCTTTTGTTTTTCCATTTTGTCATTTTTTAATTTATTCTTTTATTCCTTTTTATATTTACACATTTATTTCCTTTTTTAACAGATTTTTAAAAAATATTCCTCTTTATGTTTGCACATTTATTTCCTTATTTTTTTAAACAGATTTTCTTTTATTTCACTTTATATTTACACATTTATTTCCTTTTTTTAAAACAGATTTGTGTTTTATTATGGCACTCCTGTGATTCCATAAAAATACAGTTATTTGTTAGCAAAAGAGCTTTGGCATTTGACCAAAGAAAATCTATAAGCAGAAAGGGGCTCCTGGGTACTAGGTAATCATAGGAGCTGTTTTTTTGGGAACAACACACAAAGGTTTGTAGTTGATGCTGCAGTGGAAAATGGCCTGATAAGGTTTGTACAGACATATCTAATCCATTACTGAACTGCTTTCTTGAAATCAAGGAATACATATGTGTCACACTGCAGGTTTTTTGTATCCTTAGTTCCCAGTTGCTTCCACTGGATTGGTGGACTGGTATGGGTGTGGCTCCAATCAGGATCTTTGATTCAACAGCAGTAGACCACACCAGAGTGGGAGCCAATGGTGTGAGGGAACCACACATCTAATCTGCATACAGGAAGAAGAACCCCTACTGGACATAGTCAGTTTTAAGGTAATGCAAACACAACCATTCCTATGTTCAGGTGTTTATATATCAAGAAAAACATGATTGTTACTCCACCAGGGAGGTGGCGTTGGTTTGCCCGTCTGTCTGTCTGTCTGTTAGCAACATCATTCAAAAACGGACAAATGGATTTGGATGAAATTTTCAGGGAAGGTCAGAAATGACACAGGGACCAACTGATTAGATTTTGGCAGTGATGCAGCGTATAGTCTGGATTTGTTAAAGATTTCTGTATCATTGCGAGATAGCAACATGGCGTCACTGTAACTATGACAACAAGTGAACACTACGTCACATGATTGTGATCCTACTACAAATCAACCACTGCGGACTTATCAGGACTTATCTATCAGAAATCATACAAGCAGCAACTGATTAACTTGTGGGGGTGATTCTGAGTCCTATCAATTCCTGTCGCCCGCGACATATTTAGGTCACGTGATTCGATTATCCGTACATAACGTACACATGCATAACGCACGTCTGTGCTCAGCGCAAAATCATTTTGTTTGTGGTTACATCTATATTAAATGGCCACATTCTACAGTGCTGTGATTTCTGCCATGACTTTTGTCAAGATTTCAGCCGTCAGAAATGATACAACTGAGCAGCCTTGGCGGAGTACTGAGGGCTTTTCTTGTTCACATTGTGATCCATTCCTGCTAATAGATCAACCTAGATTCTTTACACTTAGCCTTAAATAAATACATATATTCATGTATGTTTATAGAAACATCTGTGCATTTCTTGCTGTGACTGCACAAAAGAACTTATCATGCAAGCGCTTACATTTTGCTTTGGGAAGTCAAACTTAGCAGCTATAGTCTTTGTTTTGCTAAACTGGATTTGTTCATTGACAACATGTCTTGTGACACATATCCACCTTTATGGAAATCTAATTCTTTACAGGATGTGCTCTCACCTCAGTAAACTTTTCATTTTTTGTGTGTCGCTAATGACTTTGCCTTATATTGTGACGTGTTACATATTCAAACCCACTTAGAATTATTGTGTAGAAGGAATTTGGGACATCTGTATGTTTTTGTGTTAGAAAATCAACAGGATCCTTTTAAATTTTGACTGTGATTAGCTTGATGAGTGTGTCCAGAAACATTTCATTATATATTAGATGCTGAATTGCACAATTAATTTAACGCATCTGTTTTCAAAAGCGAGAAAAACCAGAATGACTTGCTTATGTAAGGTATTGGATTACGTAACACTACATATATGACGTGGCTGAAACTGGACAGTCCAGTAGAGTAAAAAAACATCTGAATAGTCTTTGAATTTTAATTTGTATCCAAATGAAAGCTGTAATTGTTCACTGTTGCTGTACAAACGTTTCCATCGAGAAGAACATACAGTTTTATCAACCCTGTTTGAATGAGTGCTGATTCCATTATTTGCAGTAAGTACAGCAGAGAGTTAGAACACACAGTGCGTGCTGTGTTTGCGCTCTCAGGCTGCTAAGCATCGCTCAAGGATGCTCTTCCTGTGTTGTATATGAGAGTAGCTCTGCTCTACACTGCTTATGCACATACACTTGAGTTTTGAACTTTCCATTGCAGCTCGGCTCATTGGAAAAAACACCCACACACCTTGTTCTGGCCTCAGCTCTGGTCTGTGATCGGCTGCCAGCTGAGTCCGTCTCCCTGCATCAAATAAAACACCTGAAAATTTAATGAATGATGGCAGTACACTGTGAAAAATGAACTTGTGTTAACATTTTTTTACTGTAATTATTTGTTTTAATTTACTGATGTTTTACAGATTTTTCCTCTTTTGAGAAATTAGAGATATCTATTAAAATCACAGGAATCAAGAGTATCCATTTACATGTCATCCATAACAAAAAGAGAGCAAAACTATAAGGTCAGCATCAAAATGTGTATTTTTACAAATGATAAGAATCTTTTATAGTTTGTAACTGTAAAATTAGAGTATTTTTTTTACTGTATTCAAATAATTCATTGATTTCATTTTACAGATATTTGTCATTATTTGAAAGGAAAATCTGTATTAATACAAATAGTAAATCATTCTTAACATTAACCATAAAAAAAACATTTGCAAAGGCTGTCATTATTTTACAGATGTTTGTTGTTGAGGAAAATTATATATATTGAAGACTGAAAAATGCTCAATTATATTTACATATTTTCTTGTTTTGTTAAATTAGAGTTAATAACAAGTAAAATCATAAAAAAATCTAAGCATTAATGTACATATTAACCTTTGTAAAACAGGTAAAAACTGTATTTAATGTTCACATCAACATAAATATGTAATTTTACAAATAGTATTTTGTTCTTTCGAAAAACACTTTGACCATAACATTTTTGCAGTATTTAAATCAGCAACAATTTCTTTATTTTACAGATATCTGCTGTTATTTGGATGGAAAATCACCTAAATTAAACATAATTTTTTTAAATTTATATATATGTATGTATGTATGTATGTATGTATGTATGTATGTATGTATGTATGTATGTATGTATGTATGTATGTATGTATGTATGTATGTATGTATGTATGTATGTATGTATGTATGTATGTATGTATGTATGTATGTATATATATATATATATATCTTACCATTTTGCTTTCATGCTATGGTTGTGATATACTTTCAGATTTATTTAAATGGTTGTGTTAATGCAGTTGAGTGACACAAAGGGTTAGACACACAAAAGTCATCTGTATTTTCATTTATTCTATAATAGACCGTTAGTTGATTATATGATTATATTTTTATAAATATTCCTGATTTCTCTCTGTGAATAGCAAATTAGTTCTTTCATAGCTTGACATAAAACTGATCACAATTTCCAGCTTTTCAGTTTCAAGCTTTTCAGTTTTACTTCTACTTGTTTTTTGGTGAATCATTTGTATTAACAGATGGAAGATTTTTTTTTTTTAATGTGAATAACAATGGGTATATCTTTGTCTGAACAACCATCCAGACCCCAATTATTTAAAAAAAAAAAAAAAAAACTTTTAAGAGACATTTTTGCTTCAGAAGTTACCTTAATAATCAATTGATTAGTTTCTGTCCTTCCTTAACTAATCATTTTAGCTCTACACATTGACAGTAGTATTGGTTTCTGTCTTCACGTGTTGATTTATTAAAGACTTACAATGACATTAAAGCCTTTTTTATTTTAAAATGTATGTGTAAACTATTACAGGTAAACGTACGTTTTTATCTAGAAAACAGGCATTTTAATCTGAGGTGTCGTCACTAAAACTGCAAGTTGACAACTTCTTGCAGCACAGACACACACAAACCAACAGCCTCACACCTCCTCAGGTATTCATGCAGATGGCAAAGATGGCCAACAGGAGGAGGTCTGAGTTTCCAAGCAACTGAGCTGAAAGCAGGAAGATAAGGAAGTAATGTGAATGTGGTGCAGCAGGGTGCACTGACTCTGCTGTTTGCTTATCTTCTCTCTCACCCCTTCAATCCCCCTTCTCTCTCCCCAACATCATTCTCTGACTGATCCGGGGAGAAATGCAGATGAGTTTTGGTGCTCTTGACATTTAAACAGAGTTATGAGATTATCTGTATGATAATGGTGCTGTTACTGAGATCATATCGAGGATTTTGCACCTGGGTCACTCAAAGAAAAAGGCCTTGTTTTAAATAAAATGCAAAACTGGGGCCTCACCTGGACTCTGATGAATTCAATATGAGGCCCTCGTGTTTATCCATTTAGTTATTTAAAGGGATAATGTGTCCTTGCTATGCAAACGATTGATCATTTGGGGCTCTTAACATCATGTCGCGCCTGGAGACCTTCGTGCGTCAGGTGCTTTGGCTAATAATTAATAGATTTGAAGAGGCGGCCTGTGGTGGGTTCACAGCTGGCTGGCTCCACTCCACAGTCCTCGGTTTAGTCCCTGAAAGCCTCCAAGCATGGTCAAGTAAAGACCATTACCAAAAAAAAAAAAAAAACTAGACCTCCAGGACAGGCATCATGAGAGACCTGATCGCCCTTTTGACTTTTCTCGCCTTCACCTCTGCGGCCGCAAAACCCAACGCTGGTTTGAAAACGTGGAGTCGCTTCAGTAAGCTGCCCTATCCAGGAGACAAGGCTTTCCTCTACGATACCTTCCCCGAGGACTTCATATGGGCGGTGGGCACAGCTGCGTACCAGGTGGAGGGCGCGTTTGAGAAGGACGGCAAAGGCCTCTCCATTTGGGACACTTTTACGCGCGGCGGGAACCGGATGGCCACCGGAGATGTGGGCAGCGACAGCTACCACAACATCCACGCCGACATCCGAGCCATCGGGCAACTCGGGGTGAGTCACTACCGGTTCTCCCTGTCCTGGTCCAGGATATTTCCCAACGGCACACGCGGCAGTTACAACAAAATCGGCACCAACTACTACCGGACGCTCATCAAGCGGCTGAAGGAGATCCGGGTGCAGCCGGTGGTGACGCTGTACCACTGGGACCTGCCCGACCACCTGCAGCAGAGCCTCGGCGGCTGGAGCAACCCGGAGCTGGTGGGGATCTTCAAGGACTACGCGGATTTCTGTTTCCACACTTTCGGGGACGATGTTAAGTACTGGATCACCATCGATAACCCGTTTGTGGTGGCGCGCCACGGATATGGCACCGGAGTGGTCGCTCCCGGGATAAAGAACGACCCTGACCTGCCGTTCCGGGTTGGACACAATCTGCTCAAGGTGGGAGACAAAGTTTGACAACATAACAGTTTTTTTTTTCTCTTTGTCATCACAGAGGTGCAAACTTCATGTAAGTGCTTAAGTGATTTAAATAAGATCAGTTTCTGCACCTAAAAGTGAAATTTAACTGTATGATGTTTTATATCTATCAACTCATTTGATTTTTTTTTTTTTTTTTTTTGCTTTGTTGTTCTTTTTTATGTTGCATTGTTATATTGTCTTATATTTGTGCAAGAAATGTGAAGATGTTTCCTTTAGTGTGTGAAAATCTTTTGGATCATTAAAACTGATCCCATTATAGTTAAAGTTGTGTTGCAGCTGTTGGAGCAATGGCAACTTTGTAAGCTGTTGTGTCATTTTAATCTGTGAAACATATTACAATTGATGTTTTGGCTGATAATTTGATTTAGTAGCTCTCAAGTCATTGAGTAAAAATTTAAATATTTCTCCCTGGATATTGGGTATGTCAGTGAAGTATTTAAGAGAGTAAATACCCTTTGCACCACTGCTTATATGTACTTAATACTTTGTCCTTGTTTATGCTGTTTTACTTTTAGAGATTTTTTTTTTAACTTTCTAAATCCTCTACTAATTATGATATCTGTGTTTGTATTTTGGTGCATAGACGTCTCCCTGTGTTTCTTTCAGATGCTTTGCTCGTCTAATAGCACTTTGAGCAGCGCTTACCTGCATGTAATATCCTCTGACTGATGGATTTTCCTCAGTCCTCTTTATCCTTTTCTCTCCTTCAGGCTCATGCAGCAGCGTGGCATCTCTACGACCGCCACTACCGTCCCCGACAGCATGGGAAACTGTCCATGGCTCTGGCCTCTCACTGGATCAAGCCCAGTCGCACCCGGCTGGAGAGCCTGCGAGAGTGCCAGTGCTCCCTGGACCACGTCCTGGGCTGGTTCGCCCGGCCGCTGTTCACAGACGGAGATTACCCCCCCTGCATGAAGGCCAGGCTGGGCTCCCGGCTGCCGTCCTTCACCCAGGAGGAGAGGGAGCAGGTGAGGGGAACCGCTGACTTCTTCGCCCTCTCTCACGGAGCGGCCCTCAGCTTCCAGCTCATCAACGACAGCCTGAAGTTCGGGCAGCAGGAGGACCTGGACCTGAGGATGCTGCTCTACTGGGTCAACGCAGAGTATGACAGGCCGCCCATCTTTGTGGTGCAGAGCGGTTGGTAGGTTTAGATGCTGATTTTGTTTGTGCCTCTGTGATGAAACCTTGTCCTATTTATTGCCCTGATGCTTGCTGTGTTGAACACCTTGTCGTCCCTGCAGGTATGTCCTCGGCAACACCAAGACAGAAGACCCAAAACACATGTACTACCTCAAGACGTTCATCGCAGAGGCACTGAAATGTGAGATCGATTTCATTCATTCACAATAACTGCCCAGAAAAGCTAAGTTTTACATGAACTCAGCTAAAATGTGTCCTATTTCACATGATGTGGTGAGGACAAGACGTCCAATCTGGCATCCTCACATCTGTCTTTTCGTGTTTGTGACTCAGCAATCGTCATAGATGGAGTGAACGTGATCGGATACACAGCCTGGTCTCTGATAGACGGCTTTGAGTGGCACAGAGAATATGGCATCCGACGGGGACTTTACTACGTGGACTTCAACACTCCTGACATGAAGAGGGAGCCGAAGACATCTGCCACATTTTACAGGTGTGTGTTTGTATGTGTGTGTAGCACTTGTGTCTTGTATTGTTTATTGTATTTATGATGTCTTTGTTACGTAGTTTTGTCATATTTATGCCTCTATTTCTGTATTTTGTTTTTGAATGTAAAATGTACCTGTTGTGAAATGGGCTCTAAAGCTAAAATTGCCATTGTGATTGATATTACAGGTGTATAGTAAAAGGTAATCGGCAGCGATTTTGCAATTCCATTGAAATTTATGCAGATGTGTGTTTACTTTAACCTTTAGGATTAATAGTAATTGATACCAACATGCTATTCTGCAACAGATCTGGATTTCTCTTGTGGAGTTTCCCTATCATACCATACATTCGGTTGATTTTTTTTTTTTTTACAGATATTCATGAAGTAAGATATATTTTGAACAAATATGTGTAATTAATGGATGTGCAAAAATGTCTTCAACATCTATTTTGGAAAACACTTGCATTTCTTCAGAAGGGAGATCAGTAATTTTAAGATGCTGACTGCCACCCTTGAGTCACCAAAATTTGAACATTTGGTCAGTTTTTCACTGGTATATGGTGTAATTTGCAAGTATGTCAACACAGATATCATATTTTAAATAATTTAAATACAGATAAGCTGAGCAACTGGTTGTGCAACCCATTTTTGACATTTTTTCTATCATCTTTGAAATGAAAGAATTTATTAAGAAAACAAAAGCCAAGTGGATAAATCACCACAGATTTGGTTTCATTTTAAATCGGTCAAAGGACTTTTTTACCCCCCTTTTTTTGGATGAATCTAAACTACAGAACTACACTGTCACTCTTAGCACAACTTGTCCTGAATGGAGTCTGCTCTTCTGTCATCATTTGTCCAGAAATGTCATCCAGAGAAATGGTTTCCCAGAACTTCCAGAGAACAGACCAGCACAGGGAGTCTTCCCCTGTGATTTTGCATGGGGGGTGTCAGCCAACTCGATACAGGTTTGTGTTTATTTGTGTACAGCATACTGCATGCTAAAAACGGAAGGAAGGAGTGTGCACTATATGTGTAGTTGTTGAAAGATATAGAAAGTCAGATGTCTGGTAATGAATGAAACACGACTGGAATGCTCCTCAAAAGTAAGAACTTGAGAAAATATTAGCTCGACCGTATTAACTTTGGTTCACAGATTCAGTATATTTTAGATGTTGCTAATATTTGGAAAGAAGACCTTGTATTATGCATTAATTCTACTTTTGAACACCAACTTTGTGTGCTCCTCAATGATGAAAGCCCACCATGAGACATTTTTTAAGTCCTATTATTACCATTTTATTTAGCTTTTCCTCTCCTCTTTGTCGCGTGTTCATCACATTACTTTAAACATGCAATTTTCATCAATCTTTCCATGGTAGAATGTTATGTTTTGAATCTCAGAATGTAAGGATTTGAATTTTACCATGTCATGTTTCAGTTTTCAGAATGTCACGTCAGCTGTCTGGTAATCATTGAAACCTGACTAGAATGCTTCCTCAGAAGTACGAACTTGAGAAAATTCTTAACTTCACTATATCAACTTTGGTTCACAGATTCAGGATACTGTAAATGTTGTTAATATTTGGTGAAGCATGATGCCTTGTTGACTCTGCAAAAGACAAAAGAAGACACTCTGTATTTCACAATAATTCCACTTATGAACACCAACTTATTGTGCTGCTCAATGAAGAAAACCCATTGCCACACCTACGTCTCACTCATAGCTCTGATAGACGTTTTTATATCCTATTATTTTTGTTGCATGTTCATCACATTATTTGGAACACGCACTTTTCATGGTGAAAGTCCAGCTCATGAGCAGGCACAGCGATGAATCCTCTCTTAATCATAAACCACATAAACTCACACAGTCGGCCTGCTTAGATAAGCAGCACAGAGCCAACCGTGAGGATCGATTTGCCCCATTTGGCCTTTATTTGCAGTTGCGTGTATTAAGTAAATGTAGTGTTTGAGGGTGTGCATGTGCCTGTTTACACTGGTGTGCTTTTCTTTTTTTTTTTGTTTCTCATCATGTAACAGGTGGAGTCCACACCCAGCCAGTTTGCAGACCCCAGTGTTTACCGCTGGAACGTCAACAACGGGGAGCTGATGAGGCTGGAGGGCTTCAGTTCACCTCCATTACACCGAAACACACACTGTGCTGATTACGCCACCGTCCGACAACAGGTCTGTCTCACCATCTCTACAGTTATGTTTTCGAAAGCTTCACACTCAAAAGCAGAGGACAACAACAACAAATCTGTCGAACTGACAAGTCTGTTTTTTCCCCAGATAACATATCAAGCACAGAGTGAACACTAGACATTCAAACATGCTGTAATTTCAGATAGTTAGGAACAAGTTTATCCCTCTTAATCTGACCTCATATGTGAGTCAGTGACAGATCATCAACTCCAAAATACAAAACAATAACTCGATACTGCAGCACAGCAATTTTCTTAGTATTAACGTAATAATTAGAACATGGTATAAATGTTTGGTTTTTTTAAATTTGAGGTAAAAATTTGCAAGGGAGCAAAGATTTGGAAACCTAAACATCATGATCAGTGTGATCAGCAAGATTTTGTCACATTTATTTATCAGATGCACCTGTTGGTAGCACTTTTTAATGTGCAAGAACTTGCTACATATTTAAACCATTCAATGTACAAATAGTTAGAGTTAAATAATCTACAGGAAAGTTGATTGTAATGTTCTGGTACAGGGTGTTGCCTTAGTAAGGTTTTTTTTTTCATCCAAAAGATACAATTTGGTACTAAAAAGGTGCATTTCTTGTAGATTTGTACACTGCACAACAGAAGTAAGCTTCACCCTGGTGAAATATTAATTGAATGTCAAATGATTCACAATTACTTGACCTTCCAATAACTGCATTTCTTCTCAGTTAACCAGTAGGGTATTTGATCTTATGTTAAATTAAAAACTAGCAGCGTAGATTTACTAGATTTAAAATACAGGCCCCACAGTAGGAGCCTGGTGCAACAAAAGTCAGTATCCACCTGATCATACTTCCACCTCCATGCTCCACTGCTTTGGTCCTGAACAAACATGTTGGTCTCCATCTGAGGTCAACAAATATATTTCATCTGACCAAAGAATGTGTTATTAATATTTATCAGGTTGCTTTTCATGCGTTGTAGCAAAGTTTCATTTTACTTTTGTGCCAAAGAGCATGCAAATGTATTTTTGTGGAAGCCATCCATTAAGAATGAAGTTGATACAAATGTGCTTGAAGCTGTCTGAGCTGTCTGGTTTCCAGCAATAACTTCTGTGCCATCTGTGAAGCAGCTGCCCATCTGTTTTTCAGAGGTAGATTGTGAAAGTAGTTCACTAGTTGTGGTGTCATTTTCACAGGATGACCACTGCAGCTCTGATTAGTGGGACGATGGCTCCTTTTATACCTCCTGATTACTGCTGCAACTGTCTTTTGATTGATTTTTAGTTGGCCACCAATCTCCCTGTATTTTTTTCCTATCTTTGTGAAGTCACACAACTAGATTTTTCTGCATGCTGATATGCAGATAGACACAGCCCATAGGTCCAAATCTGCGAGAGTTCTGATGCTCATGTCACTTTATAATCATATTCATGCATTTATCTGATTGGAAATCACAAATAACAGGGTTTCTAAGTTGCATGTCACAGGTGGGTTCACTTCTGTTGCCATGAGATTCTACTTCGGGGCTTGTATTGTCCATATAGTCTTTCTGGAGTATTTAATATTGATTGTGCATAAGATGAAATACCATACTTGTCAACTTAGGAATAATGCAATTATTAGGGGGTGATGCATTTATCATCATTTGACATTTATATGATTTTACACAAGGGTGAGCTCTCTTTGTGTGTATATGAGTTTCGTATCATCAGGGTATACACACTGACATGACAAACTTACCCTCCTCCCTCTCCTTAGGTGGATGAAATCAGACAGATGGGGGTAAACCACTTCCACTTCTCCCTCAACTGGTCGGCTCTGGTGCCGAGCGGCGACGTGGCTCGTCCCAACGCCGCTCTGCTGGGTTACTACCGCTGCTTTACCCGCCAGCTGCTGCAGGCCAGCGTCACTCCTGTGGTCACTCTGTGGCATCACACACGGCAGCGCAGCAGCCTGCCGGCCCCGCTGGACACCGCCAACAAATGGCTGAACAGGTCGGATGCAGCATTTTAATAGAAATCAGGTTTTCAGGATTGTTGATGCCTGAAGGAGGAGATGATGATGGGTTGATGCCAACCCTCTCCGATTCCATTACATTTTCTCACTTCTGCTCCTCAAGGGCTGTTTTCTAATATGAATTTCAATGACATAAATGCTGAGCAAGTTTGATGACCATCAGAACTGGGAAAATCTGTTCCAAACGCACAACTAATAAGCATCCATCTGTATCAGGCATGGTTTATTGCTATTTACGATAGTTGACAGATTGGTCTGATGTAAAAGTAAACATGAAACGATGTTCCCACAAACAGTCTGTTCTTGTTCTCATCGAAGTGAAGCCGTCCCTTAGCACATGCTGCTGAGTCTTTACTTTCCTGTAATAAACAGATAATGCTAAGCCCAAACTCACAATATTTAAAATGTGTTTGATAATGGAACATTCTGATGGGTTGGTATTTTTAACCTGATTGGTAACATTTAGTATTGTTTTTAAACTGGAAATCTGCTGAGCCATACGACAGTAGCGGATGAGTGTAAATGGTGCAATCAAAAATCAAAAATCCAGAATATCCACTGTCATTTATTCCCTTTCATGTGGGTGGATGACTGTGAGTGAGGTTAACAGTGGCTTCAAATCTGTTTATTGTATTAACCATACACTGTCATCATACTAGGGCTGCAACTCATGATTGTTTTTCACTACCAAATGCTCTAATGAATGAATTCATCCATCCATCCATCCACTATCTATACACCGCTTAATTCTCATGGGTCGGGCTGGGGGGGCTGGAGTCTATCCCAGCTGACTGAGGGTGATGGAAGGGGACACTCTGGACAGGTCACCAGTCTATCACAGGGCTACACAGAGAGACAAACAAGAACTCACATTCACACCAATTTAGGATCACCAGTCAACCTCAGCATGTTTTTAAAATGTGGAAGGAAGCTGAAGAACCCGGATAAAAGCCACGCATGCCCAGGAAGAACAAGCAAACTCCAAACAGAAAGATCCCAGGCCCAGGCCGGTATGCGAGCCGTGGATCTTCTAGCTGTGAGGCGACAGTGTTACCCACCAATCCGCTGTGCAGCCCTGAATTCATTCAAATCGCTTATATTTTCTAGCAAACTTAACAAAGATATTACGTTTACTCGACCAAAATACATATATTTAAATTTTTACTGGTTGAGAGGAGGCAAAATCAGTGACTTTCTTATATTTTAGGTTTAAAAATATATTTTTATAATGCATGATATGTTTCCTTCTTAGTAAAGCACAAGTACCGTATGTGTCAAATTCAAATTAGAATTTTGTCATTTGAATTTAAGACTGTTATGATTTGATTGTTAGAATGTTATGAGTTGGATCTTAAAATTTGAAGACTTGAATCTTAGAATGTTATGGTTTAAATTGTAGAATGTTATAAATTATTGAATTGTAGAATGTTGTGGTTTGAATCTAAAATGTTGTGATTTAAATTTTTGGAATTTATGTTAGGCTGCTAAACCTATCAGTCTTATCAAAGCACAAGCACCTTGTGTTCCAGATTCTGTAAAAAAAAAAAAAAAAAAAAAACACCCCCAAGGAGCCCCTAGTGGCTCAGCTATGACCTATAGTCACATGACAAAAATTTTGAGACTCTTTGGAGAACTGGACTGAACTGCATGCTGTGTTTACACAGAGCAGAAAAGATACAAGCTTGGAAATACCGATAGTATGTAATACCCTCCAGTTTTTTCTAGGGTAGGTAGCATATGTGGGCATTTCAGATAGTTAATTTGCCACCTTTCTGTATTACACACCAGCACTCATCTTAACAAATCAATAAAATTTCCATATTTGATGTTTTTTTCTCAGGGAGACTCCTGAGGCCTTTGCAGACTATGCCAGACTTTGCTACAGAGAGCTGGGGGCCCATGTGAAGATCTGGATCACCCTGAATGAGCCCAATGATGAGATGGTGAGCTACCAGGAGGGCCATCAGATGCTGAGAGCTCACGCTCTGGCCTGGCACGCATATGACCGCGAGTTTAGACATTTACAGGGAGGACAGGTCAGTAATACTGTCTTTTTTTTCTTTAAATGTAGATGTTTATGGTTGTATATATGTCTGCCTAAATGTTACACTTGAAGAGGTAGTCTGCAAAATGCTATTTTGTCATTTAACTTGTTACATTAAAGAATCTTTGTTGTTCAATTCTTGCATCACTTCCTATAAATTAGTTCAAATTTAAGCAGCTATCTGTTGCCATATAGAAATCACATATATCCTTTGAGGAAATTTGTATATAAGATTGAGTTTTTATCCATGTATGTTGACTCTGTCTAATGCAGCAGAAGTAATGAAAATAAAACGCTTCCTTGTGCGCCAGTAGGCTTGACGTGTTTAAATATGGTAAATGCAAAAGCTGTCAGCTGTACTAAAACACTCCGTGTCATCTCAGGTGTCTCTGGCTCTGCACATGGACTGGGTGGAGCCAGCGTTTTCTTTCAGCCGAGAAGACGTGGAGCCGGCTAAAAGGGTTTTAGACTTCTTCGTTGGCTGGTTCGCGGAGCCCGTCTTCGGCAGTGGGGATTATCCTCTGGGGATGAGGAGCTGGCTGCGTCAGCTCAACTCACTTGAGTACAAATACTTCTTTCACACTTTGTCGGATGTAGAAGAACCATTGCAGTTCACTATCACAATAAATAAAAACATTTATAGATCAGGTAGCCTCAACTGACAAATTGCTATAAGGTATATAAAATTGTAATATGGTGGGATCTCAGTACAGACTGGTGTGGGAATGAGGAAAAATGAATATAACGAACATTACACCTGCTTATCATCAGCATGTTAACATTGTTTGTCAGAGTATGTGCCTGCGTGTGTTAGTATCTCCATCAAAGCACTGCTACAGATCTGTTTGAAACTTTCGTTGAAAACATTTCTTTCATTGTCCTGCATTCTCACGCGACATGAACAATAACTGACAAAAATCTACTTTATGGTCATGATAATAGATGCTGTAAGTCTTAATTGTGATCACAGCATTGAAGTAAATGGAAACTAATAGGTCCCACAGTGGTCGGAAATCCAGTTTTAAAGCTTTACAATTATATCAGACTATTCACAATTAATGGGGCAAAGCCAAAACAACTAATGTGTAATTTTTCAATACTGCTGTTTTACTGTCTCCTGTTTAATGTGCCATATTTCCTGTGTGTGTTTCCACAGCCTGCCAGTTTTCAATGAGGAGGACAGACGGTTAGTTAAGGGGACATATGACTTCTTTGCCATTAGCCACTTCAGCACCAAACTGGTGACTCATGCCAAGGAAGACTCGTAAGAAAAAAATAATTTTTTGCACATAAATTTTTGATAGGGTCAAGTCATACAGACAAGAAAAAAGTGAAAAGAGGGACATGCAACAAAAAGTCCCTGCTCTGAATCTAACCAGGGACACCGAGGTTACATGTTTGGCATTTTAAATGCTACCCTGGACTTATGGAGCTACATAACTATTAATAATTGTCTGGGTGGTGAAGTAGTTTGTTTTAGAGATAGGAGACAAGACAAATTTGTTAACCTGTTAAAGTATTTACAAGGCAGGAGATTACAACTGATAATAATAAGATGTTTTTGTTGTTTTTTTCTGTATTCTCTACATGACTGCAGATACACCTACACAGCAGTGCTCGAGGTCCAACATATGATCGACACCACTTGGATCATGTCCTCGATGCCTGTCGTGCCCTGGGGCCTGAGGAAAGCCCTCAACTGGGTAAGACTGGAGGGAGTTATCTTGTCTTTTGAAGAGCTAAAAACTTAAATATTGATCTAATTGCACCTTGTGTACATGTATTTTTTTTCACCCAATAGATGAAAACTTTCAAGTCAGTTCTTGTTTCAGTGTAACAAACTTTGCTAGAGTTAAATAAGTGACGTTGTTCTTGCTGTTTTTGCTAAGGTGAAGGAACACTACTCTGATGTGCCGGTGTATGTGATGGCTAACGGGGTGCAGGAGGATCCAGCCCGCTTCAAAGACAGCCTGAGAGTTTACTACCTGTACAACTACATTAATGAAGCACTGAAAGGTGAGATTACAATCACATATATTCTGCCGCTGAGATCTGACAGAATTAATGCAGTGCGCTTGAGTATTAGTATTGTTATTGCTACATTTGTGAACTAAGTGCTCGGTCCTGTAAAAGTGAAATTTTCCCTCTTTCTGGCCTCGCTGAAGCTTAATTATTAGACAGACATTCAGGGCACTGACCCTGGATAGTCAGCTGACTTAGAGCACACATATTTGCAAACACAAACATCAACAGAGACACACACTGCACCAAACTGTTGAGTCACAGTTACCTGCTTCTCAGTGACCTGCCTTTATGAACTTTATTGAGTGACACTCAGTGAGGACCATGGCACTTTGAAACCTTGCAGTTTTTGTGCATTATTATGTGCACATAGCATCATGTTTTTGTATGTTGTAGTGTACACTTTGACCACTAAGTGGCAACAATCCACAGACAAGATCCTGCATTGAAAAGGAGCAGTTAAGCAGTTCCATGGAAGACGGACTGAGGTTCAGTACTGCTGGTTGTATCCTAAGGATGCAGGAAATGGATTCACCACATTAACAAGATTAATTTAATATTATCTTCATTGAAAAAAAATGCTTTTCTTTCAAAAGTAAGGTAGTGTATGTTGTGAATTAGCACTATATAAATAACATTGAAATGAATTGACTGAACTGTACGTCACAGATGATTTGTTTGAGGACGGTCAGAATGTTAAAAATTTGCAGATTCTGTTTTTATAGTTTCTGGCTTTGGTGTGATTTTGGCAATTTTTCTTAAAGATAACACACCTTTCAATCTCGCCCAGTGGGTTTTGGGGTTCAAAGGGTTAATAAACAGCCTATTTCACACTTTGTTGTAACTGTAAGCAAACGAGGGTCTTAATATATATCTTAATGATTAAATTGCAAACAAACATTTAGCTGTAAACAATTTCACTTCTAATTAATGAATACAAAATGTGTCTTTATCTCTTCTGAGACATTTTATTCTGCTTGTAGATGATAAATGTGGGGTTTAAAGGTGTCACAGCCAGCCAACCACCTCACCTTCACATGCAGTATCAAACATCTCACCTGCTGTGTTTTTCCTCCTCCGTCCACAGCGTACACTCTGGACGGGGTGAACCTGAAGGGCTACTTTGCCTACGCGCTGAGCGACCAAAGGGACCCTGGGTTTGGCTTGTACGGCCAAGTCCACGAAGAAGTCATCGTCAAGGCCTCACTCTCCAACTATCGCAACATCATCCAGCACAATGGCTTCCCCGTTCAGGGAGCCGAACCCCAGCAGTGTCCCAGTTTGCCTCAGCCCTGCCTGGGCTGCCACGTTCTCACCAAGAGGCCTGTGGTGGGCTTCTTGACTCTGGTAGGTTCAGGGGTGCTCATCACCCTGGGCCTCATTATTTATTATTCATCCAGGAGACACAAGGAGTGTTACTGATGGTCCGATTTCCTTTGTGTCTTTTTATGAGTGACTCTTAAAAGAAGCCGTGCAGAGTTCCTGTGAAGTTTTAACTAATAATTTATGTTAAATATGGTCTGAATAAGGAAGTGGTCCGATCAGCCTCACATTTTAGTTGTAGCTAAATGTCACAAAAAGTTGGTGTAAATGTGCTACAAATCATGTGTTTTAGAATATTGTAAGGATACTGCTTTGGAGTAACAACTACCAGTTGCCATTTCTTCCACTGAGGCACTTACGCAAATGGTAAACATAAAATAAGTTGTAGCATGAGGGATTATATAGTAGCTGAACTTCAATCACAAATGAAGCTGCACAGACATTTACAGTTTGCTGAACGGGACTGGATCGAGAGGCCTGACACCCAGTTTCACCAAATTAATTCCACCTTTACGTCACATAAACATTTGCCATAATGAGGCTTAAGACTGAACTATCAATTCCTTAGACATGTTGGGAATTATTCTAGACACATAACGAAAGATGGACAATATAAATGTTTTTTCTTTATAATAATCTTCTCACCATTTTTTGTAGTTTTGTGTCTGCAGAGAATACTTGGTCATCTGTCCTTAGTGCCTAACTGAACTCAAAATTAGATGCTTGCAAAATGTGTTAGTTTGCTGCATTACATCCACAATATAACCTCCTCATGTCTCCAGCCACCTTTCTATCCCTTTTATCAATGGAAGTTTTGTAGGCAGCACTGTGATATAGAATAGCCATCCTCATGTAGCTAATTTTCAGGATTTTAGGTGCTGATGCAAAAAAGGTTTGCTACAGACCAAATAGTGAGTGCTATGGTAATAATCCTATATTGAGTCTGTTCATTCTTAACTTATATCCATAAAGCAGGATCACAGCATGTTGAAAAACAAAGCAATTTATTTTAATGTTCTTATGTAGAATTTTTGGAGAACATCTCCAAATGTTGCAGATTATTTTTAATACAAGTCACTAGTTGCCTCTATCAAAATGGCTCTGTTCGGTATTTTACATCACCTTTCTTATATTTTACACTACTAGAGCAACGGTTCAAAGTTTACATACATGTGTACAGTGCTGAGGTTTTAGGCGACAATCACTGTGAGACTCATTTTGAGATGAGTTGTGTCGATGTCACAACAACATCTGAAAGAATACACATGTAAATCTGTCTCAAGTCCACTAAAAGTCATGTTGGGACAAAAAAAAAAAACAAGAGAGCTACCATGAAATAAATGAGTGCTTTTGATTTCCTGTCAAGAGAAACAGGTATTTTAGTCCATTCAAAGTCAAAACATCATGGCATCCAGACCGTCCTCCATGAACTTCTTGTAGATGGCCATGAACTTCGCGATGAAAGCCTCTAGATGGTAGATAGCTTTGTTGCCCAGCTGTAGTCTGTGTTCATAGTAGGCTGCCATGTGGGCAACCTCCGTCTTCAACTGGCCATCACAGTTACTCAGCAGTTCTTTCACCAAACCCTGTTAGATGATTGGACAAGGAAAATGAATACTCACCGCCTTAAAAATTACCACAAACTATTTAACGTTTTGATTGGTGGATGAATTGTTGTACCTTCATGATAACGTCAGGAGGAACACAGTGAGTCAGCAGCTCGTACAGTCTGGCCCGAACCTCCAACAACCTAAAACAGAGTTAGATTGGGTTTCAGAATTAAATACCTCCACTAATTTCTCTAACAGAACCAATTAAACCTCTTCTTCTCCCTCTTTATCTTTCCTACCTCTGAGGTGTCTGCTGGCTGACGATGGCATTAGCTGTTTCTCTGAGGTAGACTACCCAGTCCGTCTCTGGGACGTCTTGGTCCACTGAGAACGGATACCTAGAAAAGATGAACAAAGGCTGAATAAATAAATACTAATCTACAGATAATTCAGTGGAAAAATCATAGTAAGTTTTGTCATAACTTACTGCTGCACTCTGCAGGCCTCGCACATCAAAAGGGCTTTGCGGAGGTTGCGACCAGATTTCTCACTGATCTGTTTGGCCAGCTCAGGAGGGAGAAGCAGACCCTCCTTTTTACAGACGGATGTGAGAACACTACAGACCTGGAAAACACAGGCAAAGAGGGAAACTGTGAAAATCTTGTAATGGGCCTGATGCATGTGTTCCATAAAATGCAGATTAGTAACTGCAGCCTAAACCACACCATCGCCCTCTTACCTCTTCTGTGCTCGGCAGTGGAACTCTGACAGCCAGACAACGGCTCCGAATCGGTCCAATGACTTTGGAGGTGGAGGTAGAGCAGAGGATGAGACGGCAGGTAGCCATGTACTTTTCCATTGTACGACGCAAAGCATGCTGGGCATCCTTTGTGAGTCTGTCCACCTCTGTTAGCAACACCACTGTGAACAAAAGAGTGCCAGTTACTCAAAGAGTGACACACTGATATGGCTCTACAGGACCAGTGATATCAGGGGAAACTACTTCATAGAGCAACGATGATCCTCTAATGGTATATTTACCTTTACCAAAAGATTTAATAGCCATATGTTTGCAAGAGATATACGTCCATCTGTTAGTAAGTCCTCTTAACATATGGAGTAGTAGTTAAAGGCTAAACAGGCACAAAGGGATATTTGTCTCTTCTACCTTTGAACTCTCTCTGGGTGCTTGACTGGATTTGCTGGGACTGAGCCACAGTTTTAATCAGCTCTTGAATCACCACACGGTCCTGGTTTCCTGCATCACTGGACAACACAGACAAGAGATACTTAAGTCTTATAACACATAATGTAATATCTCAACCAAAAAGACCTTCTGCCAAGTAACAGGAACTACAGTTGTCAAATGAAATGGAGAAAAAAAGCAAAATAATACAGATTAGAAATACAACATAGCAGAAAATGGATGTAAGCTACCTTGGGTTGACTTCCAAGTGATAGTTGCTGGCTATTGTGTTGATCTCAATTTTCTTCTTTGAGGGAGCCTGGAGTCAAAAAACAAATCAGTGATGCACTTAAATCTTCAGACAATCTAATTGTAAACTCACGTGCTGCATGTGAACGATGCTTTGAAAGACAACTATGCAGTGGGAGAGTAAAGTGACTGTGTATTTTCATTATTTTTCTTCTCACCACGATGGTCTGGTGCTCTATGCGAAGCTTCTCCACTCCTGCTCCATACAACTCCCTCAGCAGACACATGATGCGGGTCTTCTTCCCGGCACCAGACGGACCGTACACCAGCAAGTGTGGGAAGTCGCCACATTGGACCTGAAACAAACATTCACAAAGAGGTTTTAGTTATTTGGAAAAGGTTTTCTTAGAAAAGACATATCATGTTCCCCAAATTTACTAGTAATATACATACTCTTAGCTACAGATGGGTAACAAAATTGAGGTAAAACCAAGATAAACTCTCTCTGTAAGGGACTGAGCTACAGAACAGCACCATTCAGTGACCTCTTGTGCCCAGTCCAGTGTTACTCCTGGTTTGAATTTAGTAAAGTGATTTAATTATTAAGGACCCAACAAAAAACATAACTACAACTTTCCAGACTAGTAAATCTTAAGGCTAAGACCCCACAGTACTATTATTTATTGAAATTAACATAACCAATTTAGAACTAAAGCTATGACCTCACAACAGTATTCATGAACCAATTCATCCAAGTATTCCTTGGAGTCTTCATTCATTTCTCTTTTTGTTTTGCTCATTTAGTGAGTAGAAATGTGCGCCAAATTAGTTTTTGAAAATAAATAATTGCAATATTCTGTTTTATGATTATTCTGCATGCTTATAAATAATCAAAACTGGAAAAAACTGTAATTTTAATATGATATTCTGCTTTCAGGCAGTGAGATGAACAACCTAAGATTTTTGAGGTGCTCTCACTCTGCTAAATAAGTCATTAAGTAAAATACATTAATTAAGGCAAAACTAATTTCATAAATCACGTTAACGTTACCTCAAGACACCGTTAATACTTTAAACTGTTCACTGAAACAAGATAGCTTAACTCTAGTTGTTATGCAAGTTTATTTACAAGTAAAAGACCCAAACAGCACAACAAACCATTTCTCTTGGTGACGCAGTTTAACTGGTATTCGATTGATGCTAATGCTAACCTGAATAAACAGTTAGCACGCATGAGTTAGTTTTCCTTCTTACCAGGTTTTTCAGCTGAGTCGCTTGCTCTTTATGAAAGTCCAGTTTCCCGAGGGAGGTCGGACGATATTTGTCCACCCATAAACTCATCGTGTTATAAAGTTAGTAGACGTTAAAGCCCGTGTTGACAACAGACAGCGGCTAGCTGCTCTCCCGCGAAATACTGTTCACACACTCGCGCTCTGTGACCGTTTCCTCCGCAGCTACGGTGAGTCGAAGGAGTCAAAACTGCTGAAAGCGAATCTAAAATTCACCTCAACGCCATGAAAACCTCAAGGCTGTAAGTAACTTGGGAAGTTGTGATAAACATTGTGCGTGGCATCAAACACAGCTGCTTTTTATCTGGTGGGGTCTTTTTAACGGCAGTCTGGCAGAATTATGTCATGTATATATCTTCTGTAGCATTTTAGCAGCTTTACTGTCAGTGCAATTAGCAAATCGAAAATTGCCGTCAGCACCTGTAAACACCATGTAAATTATGGCAGGCTTTAGTTTTATCAGTGGCTCTTTGAGCATTTAATTTTTTAAAGATGGAATCCTTGAAACACGTGCCAGTCAAAAAAAAAAAAAAAAAAAAAACACGTTAGTGTACATCTTTTCTGAGACAGACCTGTTTTTTCAGTACATTCTGCAGGTTCTTGATGGGGTTTAAGTCAAGATTATGGGGGGGCCAGCCTTAAACTTTGTGTCTTAATTTTAGCCATTTCATCTTATTGTCACCTTCTCAATTGCATCCAAGGCCCAACATTTTGGCTGATGATTTTGTGGAGGTAAGCCTCTGTTTTTGTTATTCCATTTACTTTGTGGAAAAGAACAGCCCTAGAGCATGATACCACCACCACCATGCTTGACAGTGGGTTTGGTGCTGTTGGGGTTACAGGCCTCCATTTCTTTCCCCTCTCCTCTTTCACTGTAGTCTTTGGATATTCAAGACAGCCATGATATACATGATCTTTACAAATTTATGTAAAGTTTTGTTTACAAATATACACTATGCAGACTGTCTGACTCTGGGTTTATTTTTTATCATTGCAGACTGTAAAACACTTAGATGCTGCCCCTGCGCCATGGTTTATCTACTTCTTTCAGTTGTTTACAGAAAAGTCCTCTTATCTATTGTTATCTTTCAATTTTTTTAAAATCGTTATTGCTTTACCTGAATAACACAACTTTTATGATAACAGCTCTATACCCTATGCCACTGTAGAAAAATTATGAAATACATGTTTGAAGCAGTTTCTATCTTGAAGTTCTTACCGTTGCATTTCAGTATCGAACAGTTCATGTTTTGCTCCTCATGTTTCAAATCTATTTCCAAATAAACAGGGAATTTAGCACCATAGATATTCATGGTATCCTTAGAGTCACAGGTAGCATCTTTTGTGATGAATTATGTCTTATAGCAACCCAGCAGTTCACAAGACGTGACCTTCACTTCTGTCACTCTTGCATGACTCCAGGTAGACATTTGTGTGTATACGACCCACAACAGCCCTGGATAAGATTTGTGTTGTTGAGAAAAAGCTCAAGAGAGGAGGAGGGTTAAAGGATAGCATCTTTTCAGTGACACAGTCTGATGCCACGAAGGAATGTAAAACAGTTAATCCCATGTGACAAAAGCAAGAACTTGAAATGTCACCATGCTGTTATGCATTAATGAAAACAGGCTAGCTGGTAGCTGGAGCTATGCAAAGAGAAAATAATATTGCACAAAATCCATTTAGACTGGCATTCCAAGAATAAAAACTCCCTCACCAGGCAAGGAAGTGCAGTATTTTTAATGCCACCTTTTCTGTTGCGGAGTAAGTTGGAAAGGACATTTTTCTTCTCTTATCTGACCAAATGCACGAGAATGTTTGTTGTCAAAATTAGGATTTGTTGTAGCTACATTACACACTGTCAAGATAACACAGCTTACATAATTCAGCATAAATGTCTCTTCATAGAGGTTTTGTGTGCTTTTCCTCAGGGAAATTGATTTGTCCAGTTAAAGAGAGTTATAACAATCCCATCTGTTACTCATTACTTTTTTCTTTTTTCTAATTCCTTTATTAAAACTTCCTTTATACCTGTCAAATGTCACCTTGTCTTCCGTTCTCTGCTTTTTTTCCTCTTCTTTATTCTTTGCTTTGCTTTCCTTCAACCTGAACCAGGTAACTATACCTCTCTGTCACAGGAATGTTATATGTGAAGCATGTCTCGGCACGTTAGCGTAGCTTGCATTGAAATCCAAGCTATATTAATATACAGTAGATCAGTCATCACAGCAGCGTGGAGCAGTGTGACATCTGTGGACAACTTAACAAGTTCTTCCAAACAAGATGACTTTTATTAATGGGAAGTCATTTGTTAGTTCAGTTTCACTTATATGAATTAATGTGATTTTTATAATAGCTTGGTGCTGATTTGGCATCAACTGTAAAAGGTAGTTTCTATTCACCTATTAGGACAGAAAGTCATTTAAATGATGAATTTGGTCAAAAACACAGAAATGCTTACATTTGAAAAATAGAACTTTATTGATATAGAAGGCCACAATCACTCATGATGAACTTCAAACCATACAGACTGTCAATCTCCAAGCAGCAGAAGAAAACAGATCGTAGGATAAATGATCAATTATCATGATTATTCTTTATTCCGAAAGCTCAATATTGTTAATGTCCTATTGTGAGCTTTTCAAATGTTATTTTTGAACACTTACACTGCTGCAAACATGCCATTGCCGAGCTACTTTATTTTTGATGAATTGAAGTCAATATCATTCCACCCCAGAAAATCACTCGTGAGCTTTTCGAGCAGTCCGACGAATATATTGCATTACATATTTCAGTACATATTACACTCTCCACCTTGACCACGCCGTTTCCTTAAAAGTACAGGCTTCAACAGGCACAGTCATCATCATCAGGGTTAATGTACAAATTACCCGTCTTCACTCCTGACCCAATACATTCTCTCCAAAATGTGAAGTTCAGTGTTTTCTGGCAAACTCAAGGAATTCCACAGTCCATCGACAGCAGTGTAAGGACCCTTGAGCTGTTGATTAAAGCTCACTGGCTGCGTGGCTCCAGTAGCAAGGAGTATGAAGTTAGAGAGATTTGCACAGGATAAGAATCAGTGTAAAGCATTACCTCATGTGTTGTGGAGGAATGCGCTTCTGAGGTGAAAAATCTTTCGCCCTGAGCCACATCGCTCAGCAATGAGTGAAAAGGAGGAGTGAGGAGGGGGGAAGAGGGCCCCAAGCCTCTTAATCAAAGTCTGTTTGTCTCAGACATGATGTACGTGCAGCTATTTAATCTGCATGATCATTTCCACAACAAAACCTTCAGTATCCTTTGCCTGGAGTGTGTAATTTGTCCTTTTTTCCTCTCTCTGTCTCTCTTGTACACATGTGCATTTACATGAAAAATAATCATAGTCATACTCCACACACACACACACACACACACACACACACACACACACACACACACACACACACACACACACACACACACACACACACTTACACACTTACAGAAGCAGCACCAACACCTGCTTGTAGCCCGTCTTTATTCTGAGGTAATGTAGGAGGGAGAAGCATTCCTCAGTCAGTCTCTCCTCCCCTCTCGGCTTTTCACATCTTTACCGAAATAAAGTCACTCTTTCTGTATTATTGGTGCCATGCGGCATCTAAACACTGAGATACACCGCTGGATATGTCTCTTACCTCCTGGTTCTTCAGCTTGCTGTGTTGGAAGCATTCTTGGATGATAGAACTTCTGCTCAAAAATGTCTGGTATGTCGAAATCTGAACTTTTTTTTTCTTTATCATACAGGCACATGTTCATGCATGCTTTTAAAGAAAAATAATGTCCCCATATGTGGCAGTTATTGACATCATGCTATTAAGTTAGTCAAACTATTTTAACTCTCAGTTGACACATGGGAACACATGTCTGTTGGCAGGCCTGTAGTATGAAAGTCGTTTTTTGGGGATATTTTGCACTTATATCTTTCTGTGAGTATTCAGTATTTTAACCTAATTTTAAAACTTCACTGTGTGAAAGACAAAGAAAACACACCAGGCAAGGAAAGGGTGTGTAGGCTTCAGCCAAAAATAGCAATCTACCAGGAAAAAACAATGTGTTTGAGAAAAATGCATTAAAAAAAAAAAAAAAAAAAAAAGTCTTAACAGCTACAGAGCGGTGGGTTGTGAAGCTTTGCTGGCATGAGTCAGTCACACTGGAATTGTTTTGGCCCAGTGTATCAAATTTTTAAATAATTTCATAAAAAATATTGAAAAACTTTTTTTTCCAAACAGTTACAATAATGTCATCAGATTTTGCGTTGCAAATACATTTGTCTCTACAAACAGCAGCTTTTTAAAAACTGTTCTTGATGTGATGCCAGAGCTTAAATCTGCAGTAGATAGTGGCACAAAGTAACTAAGTACATTTACTCAAGTACTGTATTTAAGTACAATGTTGAGATACTTGTTCGTTACTTATTTCCATTTCTAAGTAAAATATTGTACATTATACTCCACTGTATTTATCTGAGAGCTTTAGCTAATCTTATGATGAAGATTTTACAGTGTATATTCTAAGTGTGTTGCTGTAAAGATTAGAAAAAGCAGTGTGTAGCCTGAGACACGTTTCAGATGTGTATGAATTGTTAACGGATCCACCAAATAGCATTTTCAAATGTTCAAATGACCCAATATTTCACCAGTAAATGATTGCAGTAAAAATCCCACAACTGAGAACAGATATATGTATTATAACTAAAGTTTTATCTTTTTTCCTCTCAGTGTTCGTATGAAAACCCCTCACATTTATCTGGTATGCCTGTATATGTAAAACTGTATATAAAGTAGTTTAAACTTCCAGCAGCTACAACAATCACGAGCAGTTTCCCCTCTGGAATCAATAAAGTATTTCTGATTCTAATGCTGTTGACACACTGATGCTTCAGTATTAATAATTTAATTATGTCATATGTAATAATGAATTAGTCAAACGGACCAAAGCAGCAGTTTTGCTTTAATGCTTTAAATACATTTTGCTGCTATTGCTTGTGCAGGATTTTTCATGCGAGGTTTTTACTTTTAATGGAGTGTTTTTACCTTGCTCAACTGGTACTTTTACTTAGGCAAAGGATCTGAATGCTTCCATGTCTGGCAATAGATTGTGATGGAGTATCCTCTCAGTGCCCAAAGGGATAGATGTTTAGAGACAAAAATGATTGATTGGTCATAATTAAACGGACTTCTGGAGGCCTGTCTAAGCAGCACTTTCATCTGTCTTTAGTGCTATCATAGACTTAAACTCAGACTGGAACCATCTACAGAGACAAATGGTGCTGAGTTATACATGAATGTGTGATCATAATTCAGTTTGCCTAAATTTTCATTCTCTGTTTCTTTTTCTCTTCTTCTCTTCCCCTCAGGTATCAACAGGACTTGGAACATTCAGATGTGCTCCATACTGTAACTATTATTCACACATAGCTTCATTTTGGCAGCTTCACCTGAATCAATTCATCGAGCTCTGCTTGAACGAGCCAACATCACCACTAAAGAACATACCGATGAGGACTGGTTTGGTAGCAATGCATGAAGGTCCATTAGCCGCGCTGCCTCTCCAGGAACAGCCAGACAGACATGTTTACCACCAGCCTGTGGATGTCTCTTTGGATGACCTACAAGTTCAAGTTCCCCTCCTGACTCAAGGCTCCGGCAGCCCGCTAAGAAGCATGTCTGAACTTGTGCCTCTCCTGCACTGTGCTCTGGATCCTGCGGCCAGTCATGCTAAAAAATGGAAGGACCTGAAGGTGGACAGCTGTTCCACGTGTGATCCAACTAAGGAGGGTGACTTGAAGCAGAATGGTCACTGTGAATGCAGTAAAAGTTCAGACTTGGCTCCTGGAACAGGTCAGGACACGGAGGTGTCAGACCTGGATTGTGGAGCTGCTGTTCACAGTAATTCTCAGATGGAGGCACAGACTGTAAAATACTGTGATGCTGTAATACCTCAACAGCAAGAAGGGAGCCCCACAGATGCCTCCTGTCCTGCTGAGAGCTTTTCCACCTCACAAGTCCTGGACAACTATTGTGACAAACATCTGCCTGCGTCTGCATCAGATGACTGTTCACTGGATGTGCTGAGAATAGTAAAACACAAGCCGAGTGCCATTGTATTCTGTGATTACGACAACCAGGTGATCATTGTCAATGAGAGCTCTGATGGCACAGGATCCTCCTCGTCCACCTCTAAAGAGGGCAAGGATGATGATGATGATGATGATGATGATGATGATGATGTTCCTGAGACGTTACAATATAAGGAATTCCTGGTCAGCCGTCATCGTAGAAACTTGAGCAGGAACAGGAAGGGCTTGAGGAGGAGACAGGATGCCCAGCCTAGCAGCACAGCATCGGCATGGCAAAAGTCCAGCAACACGGGCAAACCTGACTTCACAGGTAGCCAGGAGGAAGAGGATACATGGCAGAACAATGCAAAGCAGGTAAGAAAAACAAGACAGGGGTAGAGCGATAACAAAGGCAAAGACGTGTCATTTGCTTTGTAGAATAGCCAGAAGAAGCAGTGTAAGCGTTGCATTGTGCCACAGATAACTGGAACCTTTTCACATTAGGCATTTGTCTTGTCATTGAAGGAAAAGCACAGTTTTTACCAACAAAATTATAAATGACTCTGTTCTCTTCGAGTGTCTGACTGAGCCACAGCAGTGTGACAGTAAACCAGGATTCACTTCAAGAAACTGAACCAGCTGCGTGGATTTTATTATATGTGCTTTTCCTACTATGACATGTCAAAATGTCTCGTCAAAAAGACCAATTTGTAATAGTGATCCTTTTGTTCACCACTAGAGGGCAGCAGTGACACATTATTTAAGATGCTCAACACAGGCTTGCTGTGGAGGATTTATTAGTGTCTTCCAAAGATGTGTAAAAAGGTGAATTATTGTGAATTTATAAATAATTCTATTGCAACTCCTAACAATATTGATTGATTTCATGCTCAATATTATGTAATGCACAGTGAGTGGTGTGTAGATCCAGTCCTGTATGTAGATAAAACCTCCAGTTTTAATACACTAGATCACTACTTAAGCTTTATTATATTTTTTAAAAAACTGACATAAAAGTATTTTTTTAGGTTTAACTTTGCTGTCTACACATAATCCCAACAATAACTGTCATATATTGCAAGAGCACCAGTCTAGTTTCTCCACGCCCACTGATTTCCTGCCACAAATATTATGTTACCAAAAGTTCTTTGGTAGAAAGTAAAAAGTAAAAGTAAAAAGAGCTACTACTTTAGCAGGTATATCTCCTATAATAAATTCCTCTCATATTTCCCCCTGGCCCAGGCCTGGCAGCTCTTATCTCCCAGCATGCACCACACCAGCAGGCATCCTTTCGGTGTGATCGTGCCCCTGACTGTGTTCTCACACCTGTCAGAGCAGCCCTCAGTCCGCTGGCACATTCCCACAACAGTCCTCTGGCACACTGCGAGCTGTTTCTCCCCTCTTGGCCCAAAATGAAAGGATTACTTCTGCCCACGCTCCTTTTGTGACGTTGTTCTCCGAGTTTGACCAAGTAGCTTTTAAAGTCAGTTATTGACAGGCTTTGGCCGGTGCTCATTTGAATACCTGTTTAGTCGAAGAGGCCCCGTTGTGGTTCCACATTCCTGGAATATCTTGGCTCAGGCGGTTTTGTCACACTTCCCAATGTGGGTAAGAAGTTTGCCAAAATGAAATAATTTGAGGAGTTTTTTCATAAAGGAAAGTTTTTCCGAAAAAATGTACTTAGAATGAGATGAGACTTACAAGTTTGACTGTCTCAAGCCCCAGAGGTTTAGGTGTGTTGACTCTTATTACAGCTGGTCAGTGGTCTTTGGCCTGTTACTGTCAAGTCAATCAAGAACAGCTTTTCTTACCAAGTTAAATCAGCTGGAGTTTGTTTTCTTGCTAGAGTTTCCATTTCTGGGATCCGTTATCACATAGCAACTAAGTAAATATATTCCTTATTACCATTCATTTCAGATAGACAGCCACAGCTAGCATCACTGCAGTGGTTAAAAAAGACGATATTATAAAGAAGTAATTTCAACTTTCAGTCTTAACAACAAATTTTAGTCTAAGAACCAGCTCAGAGTTGCTTCTCTTGTTGTCAGATCTGCCTGAATAAATTAGTGATTCTCAAATGATCGTCACTATGTATAATTCTTTGTGATATTTTAACTGTAACAAAGACAATTTAAAAAAGAATCTATCTTCTAAGCAGTTTGGTGTGTTGCTTCTTCAGATTAAATGCCAACTTTACAACGCTAAACTTACTCCAACCTCCACTGAGCAGAAAAATAAACCTCGATACATATTAAATGGAAGGGAGCTGCTGTAGTGTTGACTCGTACGGCTTACTGAGATTCCACTTTAATGATCAGTTTTTGTGTCTGCGTCTCCCTTAAATTGCGTGTTTTTTGAATGGACTGTGGTGTGAAAGGTGCCTGTGTTTTCCCACTCAGAGCTTCCCTCTCAAGCATTACTGTGAGAATATTTTAATAGATATCACACTTGAACTTGTTTTATGGCACTTACACAGGTTGTTTTCTCCTGACTAGATCCTTGCTTGTGTTTTATCCACTCTCTGATGTGTTGCTTTGGATAAAAGCGTGCTAAATGAAATTTCTTGTTCTACAATTTTGCTGCGGCTTTTCCTCATGAAATTTTGCAGTAGTATATTTAGCCTGATGGCAATATGTGCTTGTTTTTCTGGATTTGGAGGATAATCAGAATTAGTTTTCCATTCTGTTGTTGGTGCCTACTCTGGCAAATTTCAAATGAGGTCCACTACTTGAGACTAGACAGCACCACTGGAGATTTACTCCATCTAATGTAAGTTAAATCCATTTATTGTTGCGTTTGGGACTTTGGAGGCAGATAACGTGCCACAATTGAATTGGAGCTTTTTAAAATGCATTTCAAGCCTGGTCAAGAGTGATAATTAGGTTTTTGTCAGTCCAAGTCCTTACTGAGCCTTGACTCCCTTTTGAATCGATCTCTAATGTATCTTAGAGGAGACTTAAATGGTTTTGACAATCATTTGGCGCATGAGACAGAATGACAAACACACGTGCAAAACCTCAAATTAAACACAATGTAAATTATTTAACCAAGAGCTGAAGGAAGAAGCTTAGCAATGTATTGGTGAGATTCTGCTAAAATTTTTCCATGTGATCTGATCTTATAGCTGAGTGGTCAGAGGCAGTGGAGCAAATACCAACAAGCACTGAGTCTCTGGTTCAATTCCCAGCCTGCCAAACACTTTATCCCTTTACTGTCACTCCCCTGCTGTCTCCCAGACATTTCTTATCCATCTCAGTTACATCCAAGCAAAGACAAGTGGCAAAAAAGAGGTAATTTTACACAGAATTTTACACCTTTCCTCTCCTCTAAAGAACAAGTCATCACCAACATTTTTAGTTGCACTTCAAAGCAGCAGAACGCATTAACAGACCAAGAACACACTTTAGCTGTATATACTATAGAGATATATCACACTAAAAGGTGTCTCGGTCTCTCCAAGTACAGTTCAGACGAGTAATGAAATGGTCTTTTAGCATTAGATACCGTCATGCATTAAAAGCTCTTTTCGCTGTGAGTTTGGACAGAAACATATTAACATTTCATGAACTGTGAGAGCACTCCGCTGTGAATGTGGGTGAGTGCAAACGTGTGTCGGTACGTGTGCATTTGTGCTCACGTTTGCGTTCACGTTTGCAGCCGCTCATGCCACTGAAAAGCCTCCTCTGGCTGCGTTCTCCCCTGGCCTTGGCTATGTCCCCCATAGTGAGGGTAAAAATAGCACCCTGGTGCACATAGACAGCCCTCTGTGTTCCTGTGTGTAGGAATCTGGAGACGTGGGGGCTGTAACACACAGGAAATGGCTTTACTGCCAAAGCTGTTACTGCAGATATGTTTTAAACTGGTCAACATGATGGGTTTGGGAATGGGAGTGGACAGAAGGGTGTGCTTGTGTGTGTGTGTGTGGGTGGGTGGGTGAGGGCATGCTTGTGTGTATGTATGCATGCATGTGTGTGAGTGAGGGGGCTGTTTTTGGACTTCAAGCTCCTCAAAGGGGTCCTATGTGCTGCTATCAGCCTCTGGGACTCCGGGGTTGGCAGCAGATCCCAGAAACAAAGCAGTTTGTTCATTTCTTGGAAGGCCATTGAACAAGTGTCTCAGTCAGAATCTGTGACCAATGGGTGGAGAGGGAAAGCGCGGGTTTAGATATATGCATAACTGTTGGCATGGACAGATACAACACATTTACATAATTGGCGGTGAACTTGCTTTATTACTGTTACGTAAAGGCAGCTTATACTTCACCGGCAGCCATCTTTATCTTTAGTTTTAGCATTTCTCTTCCATCAAAGGCTTCTGTCATCTTTGCTCCACAATAATCTCATTGAGAAGGTGTCACCTCCTCCACAGTGTATAGTACATTGTGTGCCCCTGGTCAGGCTGAAAAAGCACAATGTTCATCTGCAAAGAGCCCAGAGGCAATGAAGGGTGGAGTGGTCGGATGAGGAAGAGGAGTGTGTGTGGTGAGCTTCAGCAGACTTTACTGGGACCAGCGTACATGAAAGGCCTCAGTGCAAGGTTAAGTTTGCCCGTGAGCCATATTTACCTGCATTTGTATGTTTTGATCCGTATGTTCAGGCTGCTGCGTGTGACTCCATGACCCTGCTGATGAAAAAGTTGGATCAGCTCAATGAGGAGAACCAAGAAGGCCAAAGCGCTAATTCCTCCCACTTGTGTGCAGCAAATGCTGATCCGGAGCAGCAGAGCAACACGGTAAGTCCAGCATAGTTCAGTAATGTGACGTGTGATTTATTTATGTGGCGCTTTTAACAGCCTTGACCTGAATTGCAAAGAATTTGTGATGAAAATAAATAAACAAAAGACACAACAAATGAAGAAACAATGAACATGAAGGTGATGTGAGAAAGAACATTTCACAGATTGTTGCAGGATGCTACAACTGTTGTCTGAATGACCAAAGTATGTCAATGTTTCTTCCACACTGCATCAGATAATATAATGGCATGTGTAAGGGATGGTGTAAAAGTTTACTGATTGTCCTCTCGTGACACTGTATATGTGCAAGTATTATTTTATGAGCTTGCGTATCCTAATCAGCTCATATTGAGCCAAAATAGTCTGTGGGTTGATGATATTCATAAGGTGATTTCATAAATAGTCTATACTTATATATTATTGTCTGTGGTTTTGGTTAATTTTAAATTTTATTTCCTGTTTTCTTTTGATGTCCTTTTTCAACCTTATGTTTTACTTCCAGTCTTTGTGCATTTCCCTCCTTTTTTGATTGCCCTCATTAGTTTCACCTGTGTCTCGTCTCCCCAGTCAGTTCTTTCTGTGTCGTTTGTCCTGTTTTGTTCACCTCCCTATTACCTGTCTGGTTCTTATTGTTCTCATTGGATTCTAGTTTTTGAATCTTGCGTTGTTCCCCGGTTCTCCTACATGTTTGCCGTCTGCTTTTCCCGACCAACTTTCCATCTCATTGGATTGAATTTGCCTTGAATATGTTTTGTTTTTCTTATGGACTTACTATCCCTGGATCACCAGCCACCTGTTGCTTGTTTCATTGGTTACCTTTCCGGTAGGTTACTATATTAAAGTAACTTTTTCCTGTTTTTACAACCTGTCTGCACTCAGTTCCTTTTCCTGATAAACGCGCTACAGTATCTCCAAATAACTCGATTAGTCGGAAAGCTGTTGCTGCACAAGACTTTTCAAAAAGTATTTTAAACTGAAATCTTTGAATTCAGGTCTAAAATACAAGAATTATTTGGATCGGAATTTCATGCTGTCTAGTGAAAACACCATCACACGAACCACATCACTTTGGCAATATTTTACACACCGGACATACTGAATACATCATTCATGGTGGCACAGACTCCTACAATTTATTATTGAGTCAGCATTCAGCGTACCACACGTTAGACAGACAGCCTACTCAGGTGAATGGGTTTCCGAGCTTGCCGTCTCTTAAGAATGCTTAATAGTTTGGATGGTCTCCAAGCCTGTTGATTTTTCCGCCATTAAAGCCTTTCATAAATCAAGCTGCGTCTGACTCGCGTGGCATCCATGTGGAAAAATCTTTGTTCCCTCAGAAACCACAGATAATAACAGCTGAGCTCATCACTGCATACTGTTATTTTTAAAGGTGTATTTAACATAATTTTTGGAGGCTGAACTCAGTCAGTGGATGTCTCCTGTGCTCTACTCCACAGCTCTCCTCTCTCAGGGCATTCCAGCTGCCTCATTATGCTTACCAAGTGTAAATCTGGTAACCTCAAACAGCTCTTTAACCAGCAACGCAGAACCTTAGGAATTCTTATAAAATGGCAGTATTTAATCAAATTAATCCCATTCAAACTGTCTGGCAAAGCAGCGAAGCAGCAGTAAAACACATTTATGGTGATGTTTTTAGCTCAGTGCATCACATTCTCTGTCAAGTAAAATCACAATTTTGTTTTCAGCGAGGATGAGAACATATCAATGTAAACTACTCAACACATTATAGTGATCAATAATAATTAAAATCAATGCAAATGGTCTGCTTGTCTAATAGCAGAGGAACAGAGAAACCATTTATACCCATAAAGTCAAATATTTATTGGGTAATAAATACCTCAGCCTAAAACTGTAATGTTTTTTTCTTCCCGTAAAGGTGTCCAAAGTTGGCGCAATAAAGAGTTAAGATTTGTGTGAATGAATGAAAATTTGAATTCAGCACTGAAATATCAGAATCCCTCTTAAATCCCCTCAAATTTTTCCTCCAGGCAACCCAGTCTCTGTCTATACTGCCTTTCTAGCAGTGACCTTTTTGTCATTGCACGTCATTCACGTAAAATACAAAAAACTGCTGCCTGTCTGTCATTATTCCATAACATTGTCTGAGTATCTTTTCATCCTTTCTCCAGCTGCTCTCCGGTAATCAATGTCTGATTGCCATCATTATTGCGTTTCCAGGAGCCCATTAGTTGTTCCATTTTTTGAAATTATTCATATCATTTCTTTGTCATGACTCTAGTGAGGGCCCATCAGCCATGCATTGATTCAGACTGAACTATTTGACTGATTATTGATTGACATTTTGTACTGGCATCCATGGTTCCCAGATGATGAATACTGAATATATGATCCCCTGAATTTAATCTAATCCTGCCAAGAGATTCATATTTATGGTTAAGTGGAAAAATATCAACAATAGAATGGGTTGCCATGGAATCTGGTATACAAGTCTGTGTCCCTTTTAGGATGAATTGTATTGAATGTGGTGATCCCCGAACTTATCAGAATTCCATATTTTCATGTTTTTTCCAAAAACCTGATCCCCATCGTCCTCAGCTCTTTGTGTTTGTGCTAGTTATTAATGTTACTCTTAATTTCAGCATGTTAGAATTGTTGTTTTGAGGATGTTATCATACTGGTGTTGCCATTAGTCATGCAAAAAATACTACTATTGTTGCATGGATCTTAGTTTTGTCCAATGTTGGATTTTCCATTATTGGAATTTTCCCGCGCAATTACTGATAGATATTAATAATTTCAAGTCAAACAAACCACATTTAGTAAGAGTGACATAATTAGATATTTATATGATGAATAAGATCGTTCAGCTTCTTTCAGTTTGAACTATACTTCGCTTTGGGGACACGGTGTCCATGATTATGTAACTGTGACCGCACAGTTCGAAAATTAACAACAGCATCATGCTGTCTCCATGATGAAAATGCTCTGCAGGGTCAGAAAGGGGATTTTTGCACAGACCAGCATTGTGCGATGTGCTGAACAGAGAATGTGTCTCTCTATGCACGCATTTATGCTTTGGATTCTCAGTGGGGGAAAAAAGCATGCTGTTTATAGAAATTTGTGCCATTCCTCGTTCACTTTCAGTTCCACACATTCCCGTCCTCACAAACCTCTGTGTTATCTTCTCAGTGTTTGTCAGGAGGGGAGAGCGGGAAGCACAGCGGCGGGTCTTCCCACTGAAGTGGGTACAGTAGATGCGTCATCAGGTCAAGCTGGGATGGTATTTCCAGTGTTGTCACCAAGCAGAGATACTGAGGGGACGGAGACAGTGTGGATAAGAGGGGGATTTTTCAGAAAGAGAGAAGGGCAGACACATCAACAGGAGTGTCTGATATCATAAAGCACTTCCCACCAACATCACCTCCTCTATATACTGCGCCACAGAAAGCAGAGATGCAGAGAACTGCTGAGGAGACAGTTGGCACGAACACAGGGGTATGAGACCAAAGGAGACACAGCAACAGTAAAAAAAAAAAAGAGGGATGCTGCAGGATATGCTGAATTTTAGCTACTAAAAGCATACATTTTGAGACATAACTGCAACAAGTGAAGCTGTCCATTAGACATCTTGATGGCAGATTTAAGTTTTTGTCTGAGCTCTTCTCAGACTTCTTGCCCATGCTAGTTTAAATGGTAGCGGATGGACGTGGTGTAATGACATTGTATCTAAGTTAAAAAATTAATCTTCGGTCTCAGCTTCAAAGCGAGCGCTGATGAGAAGTCCTCAGAAAACATTCAAGGCCTGTATTATAACCACTGGGCAAATATGTCTGCTTAGGATCATGTGATTTGATCTAAAGCTCTTAGAAAGCTATAGTTAGTAGAGTTTGTGGTGAGATTGCTCTCTTCAGCTGCTGCTTTCGGGAATGAGGTTGAGCTTTCATCTTTGTAGTCTTTGTGTTGGGCTGAGGCACCTCTCCTGTGCTCCATCTGACATCTCCTCCTCCTTTGTCCTCCCAGGGACCTCCAGCTGTGGGCAGGATGAGCGGACGAAGTCAGGATCAAGGAGCCAGATTTCCAGACAAACCCGAGCCGCTGACCAGGCGCCGCTCACGACCTCTGACCCGCAGCAGACCACTGACTCGCTCGTCCCTCTCGTCTCCTGCACATCTCCAGGCTCGACGGGCCAGGGTGAGCCACGCTGTGTTTCTGCATGTGGTTGTTTGAGAGAAAGATGGGAGCGAGTTACGGATTTTCCCTTAAAATTTGGGATTAGTCTGCTGTTGTCTGTGCCAAAGATTTGCAACACTCTAAACCCCACAACCGGCTGGCGTGTTTGAAAGTCATGTAATTTATTATTTAGATCATCTATCAGCCAGAAACTGGAAAAACAACAAGAATGAACAGATTTTGAACTTTCTGATGGGAAAATTAACCAAACCAAAGCTTAAAATCATGAATTTTCATCAATATCACTTTATTCTTCACCAAAAATATGTATTTTTATTGACCAGATTCTGTAAAATGCAAAAAATTCTGCACTTCTTGGTGCAACCAGGAAGCCATGACAGACTGAACTATGACTACAACAAAAATTCAGGGACTTTTTAGTCAAACTGGGTTGAACTGCAAGCTGTGTTTACAGAGTGCAAAGAGGAAACGAGTGTGAAAGCAAAAATGTCAAATGTAATCCGTAAAATATATATATTTCACATTTTGGTGCACCTGTAAAAATGCACGTACATATTTGTATTTTGCACAATTTCTGTAAAAGAAGTAGCTAAAGAAATTCAACTTCATTTTTTTTAATCTGTTTAAGGATTTATGGCATCATCACTGTGTCATACTAAGAAACAATTTTTAAGTTCACTCTACTTCTAGTCATGGTTGTGGTATTTCCATTGAGGTGCAGGATTTTGTGTTGCAGTAAAAATGACCCCGCAGTGAGGAAAAATGTGACAGGAGCATAAAAGCACCCAGAAACTGCTTGGAGTTCAGATTGTTTAATGGCAGCAACTGGTTTAGCCGTGCGTCTGGACTGACTTGGTGGTGAATTTTATTGTCAGAAATGAGCGCAGTATGTGGAAGTGTTGCTTCCTGGTTACATTCACATTATGGACAAGCTGTTTGGAAAGATACAGGAGAAACTGTGCCATGGTTTCTGTGTTTAATCACAAATGCCACTAGGCTATAGTCTGCTGCAGCTTCCCCCATGAGAAACGCTCTGAGGCTCAGTTTTCCTACTGATTACTACACCAGGTTACCACTCACAAGCTGCTATCATATCTGTGATTTTTCTCATTTCGATCAGATTACAGACCAAACCTTCCATCGTTCCTGCAGTTTGCTCGCTCTCCCAAAACACGCTACACAACATCAAACACTTTGCAGCTCACACTGGAGACAGGAGCTTCAGAAGAATGTCTGATTGATATAAAGTCATCTTTAAATCGTTTGAGGAAATGTTTTGATGTTCACCAAACTCAATTTGTAGCATTTATTGAGTGAAACCTTGGGGCTGTGGTGTGTAATTGTGGTTTTCCATGAAGAGTGGGCTGACACAAACTGCATGAAAGACGCTTTATTTATCATAGTTAGAGCTGCTGACCTCTCTGCCAGTTATATCTTATACTGGGAATTCCTGCTCAAAGCTCTTTACAGGAAAGTTAGTGTTTTCCACATTTTGTGTTTTCACTTTTTCTTTCCTATGCACAATTTACTCCCTTCTCCTTTTCTTCTGTCGTCCTCCTCCCTCTGTCTGGGCATCTGTCCAGTCTGCATTTCCTGCCCTGTTGTGTAAATAAAGTGAAAGTAAAAGGATGAGACAGCTCTGCTCTATCTAGCAGTATGCAAGGTCACCCTTTTCTCTCCGTCAGCACTGCGGCAACAACGCAAACTACCACAATTACACCACCGCTCAACTGATACCACTGTCAGACAGATGAAGGGAGTTCAGGAGCAAGATAGGAGGAAATGAATAATTGCAGCATCCACAAGTTCACAGCGTTTTCTATTTTTTTGTATTCATTTTTTAAAACTGATATTTAAAACAATGGATATTTTTGACAAGTGTAATCAACAGAGCTGTTAGTCATTAAAGTCTGATCTTTATACTGGAAATAATAGAAAAAATAAACCCAACCTAAAGCTTTTCCTGGAGCTTTTGTGCAAGATGTTAAGAGTTAAGCATGAATTTTGTATGTAGTGTGATTGAAAGCTTTAGGAAAAGCTAGAAAGTGGATCAAAGTTCTTCTGTATTTTTATACATATGTGATACGCAGGTCAAAAAAAGGTTTCAGCATCGCTGTTAAATTTAGTTAGAAAATTGCATAATGTCAGCAGCATTTGCTTTAATGGGTACACACTGACATATTACAGTTTTAATGTGGGTAAACAGCAGCTATATGTACATATCTGTTTGTGTTTTTTCAAAACAGCAGGAAAAAAATACTGTCCTGGTTTTTATCTAAGTGCTCTGTGTAGGTGTAGTAGCTGCACTGCACTGCAGATGGAGGTTTCCATGAGAGATGGCACGACTACAGAATACAGCGGTACAGTCCTTTGGTGTCAGAATTAGGAGTTGTGTATATTTGTGAGGGAGTGTGTCCGTGTGTGTTTGTACATGCAGGTAGGTAGAGGGAGCAGCAGGAGCCGTGGGATCAGACTGATGCTGAGGAGCGGGTTTATTTTCCCCTAACCGTGACTGATAAAATACAGCTGTCCAAACTGACACACACACACACACACACACACACACACACACACACACACACACACACACACACACACACACACACACACACACACACACACACACACACAGATACAATGTTCTTTTTGACTTCAGACTAAGAGCAGTTTTTACATCAAAGCTATTTGTGGAAACAAGCGCCGACCTTTTCAGTTTTCATCTATTCAAACCAGCAGTGTTCAGAGCAAATTTTGAATTTTGTAAATGAAATATTAGACCAAAATACATATGAAGATGAGATGTATGTAAGGAAGCTACATATGGCAGCCCTGTCTCCCCAAAAAATGTAATTTCTGTGCAACTAAACTGCATTCTCAATTACATTTTTAAAGAAAGGTATTTTTCACCAATTTACATTTGCTTGTGATGTATCACAATTATAGTAATTGTATTCAGTTTTTTTTCAAATCCCTGTCCTTGTGTGTCTCTAGTTGTTTTACCTCCTCCCTTTGTTTCCTTCCTCTTTTGATTGCCTTCACTACTCTCAGACTTTTGTGTCTCATGCGTCACTTGTGTCTTGTTTCTCTAATTAGTTTTTTCTGTATAAATGGTCTCATCTTTCCATCTTTCTTGCCAGTTTGTTCATTTATCTTGTGTTCATCTACCTGAATTCTCCGTCATGTTCCTCATCTGATTCTCGTTTGTACATTTAGTTTTCTGAATCCTGTTTGTCAACCTCTTGTTTTCAATCCCTTGTTTGTGCATTTTGTACTTTTTTTTTGCATTCTGTTTTCTCACAGTTAGTTTCTTTTGATATTCTCTTTTGACTCAGTTTGTGTACACCTACATTCCCCGGCAGCCCTTTATTTACTCCCCAGCACTTCAGCAAGTTTATTAAAATTTGTCTTTTTGTTTCCACAACCTGCCTGCTATCTCTAAGTATCTGCACTTGAGTCCTTACCTGATGGTCCCCTGATATTTGAAATCAACATGTCTTTTCTGTTTATTTTATTACTTTACTATATCTAGTTGTTTTGCTTCCTCCCTTTGTTTGTTTCCCTCCTCTTTGTATTGTCCTCACTACTTTCACCTGTCTCGTGTGACACCTCTGTCTTGTTTCACCAACTAGTTTGTGTATAAATGGTCTTGTCCTTCCATATTTCTTGCCAGTTTGTCTGTTCACTTACCTTGTGTTTACCTGAGTGAATTCTCCCTCATGTTCCTCTTCTGATTCTTATTTGTACATTTAGTTTTCTAAATCATGTTTGTCAGCCTGCAGCCAAACAATTATAGACTAGATGGAGTGGGACTCATCACCCTGGTAACCCAGAAATGTAGTTTTGGTGTCTGAACCAAACAGCAAGTGAAAACTAAAGGAGTTCAAATGCAATTTTAGTCTGACAATAGTGTTCTCACATGAGTTGCAAACCTTGGCCTCTTTGGAAAAGGTCTTGTTGCCGACTTATGCTGCTACCTCCTGTGGTGGACTTTCCTTTGCTACAATGTCACAGTCGTACCTTTCAGAGACACTTTTTTTTTTCAAAGTGAGAATGCAGTTTAGTTGCATAGGAGCATAATAACAGTGGGCTAGTGTTTTTTTGTTTTAAGACAGACTTGGAAAAACTGGCGAACCTGAATTGTGATCTTTTAAAATGACTGTCATTTTCAGTTGTGAAACAGAAAACAAATCACCTCTTTTATGTGAAACGAAGCATTTTATTTCCCTCTATCATTTTAAAACTTTACCTGTCAGATGAGATGATGCTTTGTCGTTTTCGTAATGTACATCGTACAGAATGACCTCAGGAACCCTAATGGAAATTGAGCAGAACTGTAGGTGAATTCCAGCTTCTTTGTATGGATGTGGGGTTTTCCTGTGACAGTGGCAGCATTCATGACACACTGTGTTTCATACACTGGTTAGGAAGTAATCTGGGTCATTAGGTGCCCTAACCTTAACATTTGTCTGGAACAGTGGATGGTACTGAACTGTAAAACATCATACTGGAAGCTAGTCAAATCAACTTAAATATCTTTTTCCTGACCATTTTACACCTTAACCTGACTACCTGTAACTCAAACTGTAAGTTAGTGTTAAATGAAGAAGAAATGCTTTGAACTTAAAATAACCATTGTCTATGTAAGTAGTTGATTCAACTTAATGTCTTAAGTTTGTTGAACTTATTGTCTCAAATTCAGTTCATTTGACTCCGCTTGTTTTACATTTTCATCACCTATCAGAAGACTTGAAACTAATTAATCATTTGAAATGCAGTTAACTCTCTCTTTAAAGGAATACATTTTAAATTTCATAATCTTAAAATTATGTACAGTGTGTATGACTTGATGATGGATTTTACTGTTATTTTTCTTTATGTTAAAGTCTAATTAATTCTTCCCTTACATCAGTTATTGTCATCTATTTTGATTACCTTTTCTGTCATGCCCCCTTTTTTATTTTAATTTTACCTTTTCAAATCAGCTCATAGACTTTCAACCCCCACACACGCCTTCACTGTCCTTTTGCAATTTCCTGTGATTTTTATTGCATCATCTATCATGATTTAAGTAGCTTTTCCTTGAAAGGACTTCAGTCTCATTCATCAAATGGATGTCAGCTATTGATTTGCTTCACTTGTGATTTTTTTTTTCCTTTTTAATTCCAGTAAATCTGTCATTTATTTGAACAAATTAGCCTTTGGTGCTTGGTGGGTGTTCATACAGTGAAAAGGCCTAAACAGTTTCTGTTTCTCTTGGTTGAACCAGATTTAGAATTAGGGTCATATTCCCTGCTACTGTGTATCAGACATACTGAGTTTACATTCTCCGCTGCTTCAGAGTAAGTGTTTGTATATGTTACTGCTTTTTTTCTGATGCTTATCTTATGTTTCTTTCTCCTTCTCTCTTTTGCCATGCCAGGCGGCTGCAAAGGTGACCAGTGGATCAGCAGGTATGATAACCTTTAAAGTGAGAATGTGTGTGTTTGTCAGTGAATGTTTGTGTATATGTAAGGGGGGGCTGTGTGCATTCACTGTCCTGTCTGTTGGATGGTTTGCATTCCCACTTTGGGATAAAACTGGACTTCTGGGAATGTCTCCCACATGATTCGTAGCCACTATGTCAAACCTCAGACACTCAGAAATAATGATATACTGTATAGTACAACACGAACACACACACACAGACACACACACACACACACACACACACACACACACACACACACACACAGTCTAGCTTGTGCATATTTAGGTGCAGAAAACACAATCCGCATCCGCTTTGAAGTTATGGTTACTTATAGCTCACAGAAGCTGACCTTCGCCTTCACCAGAGCAAAAACAGGTTTTGTAATTTAAAGTCTGTTGCTATAATTTATTCTTTTCATTCTAAGATGAATTTTTATTATTTCTCTTTTTCCCCTCTGGGAGTCACGCTCTCTGAAACTGTGATACAAGCATCTAAGGAGATGATTAATGAGTCTAACTCTGGCCCTATCCATATCTCTTATCCTCAGAGTGTGTCTCTTTTGATTGACATGCACAGGCGTCATGGCGACTGTAGTTAAGTGCAACCCGGGGAGATGTCTTGGCGACAGGGTCACATTGGCTGCGCTGTGAGATTGTTTACTTTTGTGTGTTTTGTCTGTACGTGTGTATATACGTGTGTGTCGTAACGGTCGGGGAGTCTCCGATGTGGCAGTACCACCAGCCGGGGTCACATTACTGTCAATGATAGTCCTCGGAGGAGAGGTGTACTGTGGGTAATGAGGCCCCAGAGGCTGCCGGGAGGTCAGAGGGGATGCCATCAGTGGCATGCGACGAGCGTGTGTTTGTGTATTTGCGAGAAACATTTCATACAAACATGGCAGCGCTGAGAGAGGAGTGTAGATTAGATTCATTGTTTGGCCGTTCATGCTTCAGGTTTGTTTTCTCACTCAAGAGTGTTTATTTTCTCCTCTGATATCAGGAAACGTTTTGGCTCTTTGACCAAAAATCCCTTCTAATCAATCAGTGTTTGTCAGCCTGTGTGGTCTGTGTCTTAGCTGCGCAGCTGCACGATATGATACGGTCATATCTCTGCTCACATAACTGACATTCACTCTGCTCACTGCCAGATAAACAGGGAATTCCTCCCAGGAGTTTTATCCAGAACTGGTGCTGTTCATACTGTGTTCTCTGCTGGGTGCCTCCTTATCTGCCTGCAGATTATTGTAATTGCCCTCGGCGTGTATCTTTGATGTGTTCATTGACTGGGACAGCTTTATTGAATATCTGTGGCTACATTTAAGAGGGAATTCATGGCATGATGGTGTGTGGTTTGAACTGAATCGGCCCTCAAGCCACAGAGGACAAAATGTTTTAATCTCTGCAAAGATTTATTGTCAGTAAATTTTTCTGGAAAATTAATATGCACTAGCAGTGCAGTATTTCTCTATAGATGTTTACGGGCTTTGTTTGATCTCAAACTTGCATTTAAATGATCCCTTAATCTTTGAGGTCACCTCCATGGTGCCTGCAGTGTCTTACTTCTGCACATTGCACAAAACAGATTTTTCACCATCTTAACCCACTTCTCAACTTGGATTAAGGATTATGAAAAATTCATTTGCCTACTTGATGTGGCCGTTTGTCATGTGACTTGCAAATTGTAAAGGCGATGTGAAAATATTTGGACTTGTGTCAGTACTAGGAAGCCTCAAACATTATTGTTACATTTTTGAAAAGTTCATAATTTTGTACTGTTTTTGTGCAAATGCAATAAAAATGCATTCTTGTTTACATTTTAAAACAAATGCATTTTCTCCAATACAAGTAAGACTGTGTCATAGTACAAAAGGCTTCCAATCTGAAGAGGCCACAAAGTTTGCATGAGGATGCCGGCCTAAGTCAGCAACAGCACTTTCAACCAGGAGACTGGGGGTTTCCATCCCATGTGGAACCTCTTACATTTAAGTATTGTTTTTACTTGTTGTTTACTCTTACAACAAGTAAAAATGGTTGTTTTACTACTTGTTAGAGGTTTGGTTAAATTTAGCCACCCAAAACTATGTGGTTAGGTTTAGGAAAATATCACACTTTGGGTTAAAACACAATTATGTTTGAAGCTTCTTCTCCGCTTTCTGGGTTACCAGGGTGATGAGTCCCGCCCCATCTGATATATGGTTGGCTGAAAAGGAGTGGCTGTAAAGCTAGAATATTAAAGGCATAGATCAGTTGATATGAAACCTTTTGTAACACGTCTGACAAAAAATGCACAAAAATGATACAAAATTTTGTTGAAAATGTCATTTAGTTAAATGGAAAAGTGTTTTTTGGAGACAGGGCTGGTATAGCAAACAAGTGCTCTGCCAGTTATGCAGAAAACAACCAAATGGCCTCACAGTGCTGCAGTTAAGGATACCAGTGCTCCTAACTATCGACCACAGAGCTTGAAGCAGCTTGAGAAGATGACCAGTGCATTCAAATGAAAAGTGATAATCAGCACTGTAGACTTAAGTCCCATGCTTTGGACTAGATGGGAGTTGTACAGTAAATCTGGTATCTTTAGATTTAACTTTATACAAATTCAACACAGATTTTAATGCTAGTCATTCATGGCTTCACTTGAAGTCCAGCTTTTTGAATCGGAATGATTTGATTACCTTCTCGAACCTCAAAGATGAGAAATACAGCAAAGCAATTCTTGATTTCCATCCATCCATCCATCCATCCATCCATCCATCCATCCATCCATCCATCCATCCATCCATCCATCCATCCATCCATCCATCCATCCATCCATCCATCCATCCATCCATCCATCCATCCATCCATCCATCCATCCTCTAAGCAGGTCATTCCAGACTTCCCTCTTCACAGCAACATTTTCTAGTTCTTCCTGGAGGATCCCAAGGTGTTCCCAGGTCAGATGAGATATGTTATCCCTCTCGTCAGTTTTGGGTCTACCATGGGGTCTCCTCCCAGATCTCATTTTCTCGGTCCCTACCCAGAGCTCATGACCATAAAGGTGAGGGTTGTAATGAAGACCAACTGGTAAATCAAGAGCTTCGCTCTCCAGCTTTGCTCCCTCAGTCTTTCTCACGCTCTGCTTTCCTGTTACCCATGAACAAGACTCAGTGATACTTAAACTCCTTCACAGTTGGCAGCAATTCACCCCCAACCAAGAAAGAGCAACCTACTGGTTTCCAGCAGAGAACCTTGGCTTCAGACTCGGAGGCACTGACTTTCATTTCTGCAAAAAACAAAACCAAGTAATTTGCAAAAGCAGACACGCAACTCTGAGGTTCCCAAACCAGACACCTTGGTCACCCTGGGTGTGTCTTAAGATCCTGTCCATGAATGACTCAAACAAAATCAGAGACAAGGTACTACTTTGGCAGCGTCTCAGTGGGAACATGTTTGACTTTATGCAGAGAAAACATCTCAAACTTTGCGTCTATACGATACTGAATGGCTCATAGCAGCAGCCACATTCTCATACATACTTACCTCATACAAGTATTATATGTTTGACTTAAAACTTTTCATCGTTGGGCGTTTGAGTCCAGTCCAACATTGGGACAATAGCTTCATTCCACCTTTGCATTTTTTTTTTTAGAAACTGCACACTACTACATCTCTTGCAAAGATATTTCAGAAGAGTGTTGCTATTTTAGAGCGCCTGATAAGCTACAGATGACCTTGGTCTGAAAAAACACACTCTGACACACATTCTCGACATTTTCACTGCAGTCTAGGATTATAAAAAACACATATAATCCATCAGTATTTTCACATTATTGGAAAGTGCTCAGAGGGGCTGTGAGTAATCTCAACCTATGGCCCGGGAATCCTTTTAGTGTGACTCTTGCATGTCTGTAATATGTTTTTAATAAATCAGACTGGAAGAATTCAGCATCATCTGCGGCTCCAGCAACCTCTTGACACACATTTTCCTAGATTCGGTCTAATGCTGATATTTAACCCAAAACTCTTCTTTTTTCATATTTTAGTTGTTACTAAAGACGCAAACTTTCTCTTTTGACTTGTGTAAATCAGGTTTCAGTCTAACAATGCTGAAAGTGTGAAAAAAAACTCCACTGCGTTACGCCTAAGATACCTCACACAGAAAAGAAGCTGGCTCAGCCATTAATTTGCAATAAACCTTTATAACTTAATGACGGTGGCTTGCTGTGGTGTTATTATGGGCAAATGTGTGTGCTGGTAGCTGTGATGTGCAGATCCAACCGAGTGCACACTTTAAAGGTTCGTAGTGCTAGGAGGTCCCTTATTAACTCGCTGCTTAGTAAGTGAACGTGTGTCAGTGTGTGTGTGTCGTGTAAATATTGCAGCAGTGTGCAGCAGTTCCTTTAACAAGTCTGGAAGTGGATTTGGCTGCAGTCCCAGTCTCTCCTCCCGTTTCTTCCTTCACCTCTCCCTTTTCATTTTTCCTCTGTCTTTCTGCCCTCTGCTGTCTCTTCTGATTGTCCAAACTGTAAATTGACCCTCGCAGAGATGATTTCTTCTCGTCCGTCTTCGTTTATTTGTTCTACTGTAACTGTTTGCTATTGGTCCATTAGCATGACTTTTATCCCCTGAACTTCTGTATGGATCCTTTTCCCAAAGCCTTTTTTCTTAATCTTTAAAGAACATGCATGTAACATGACTTGCAAATGCAATAATACAAAAATAATCTCACGCATTTATTGTATATCTATATTGTCATACTATCCAGAACCTATTATCCAGCCTTTACTTTCTTCCTTGTCTTAAAACTTCTTACTAAATGCTTGAATAGCAGAAATAAGGAGCAATTCACATGCATCGAAATCTTATTTTCCTCTTTGTCTCTATTCTTGTTTTGAATTTGCACATAAAAAGCTGAGCATCAGTATCAGATATATAAAACAATATTCAGTTTGATTTATTATTAACTTATCACATTAAAACATACATTTTCTGAAGTCTCTTTGTTCTCGGTGAGCCCCTGGCTTCATTGGTGAATGCTTTGGTCTCTTTTCACATCTTTATACTGTGAAGCAATAGTGAAGAGTCGGTAATGTTTAACCTCTTTAGCTCCAGGATAGTTTCTGAAACTTCCACCTGAAAAACATCCCTAAATTTAGTCAATGACTGCAGCAAAACTGTAAGCCAAGAAATAAACCCTGGGCTCTGTGGATAAGGGACACTTGAGAGAACTGTGAAATAGACTGTAAAAAAAAAATCTAGAATTTTACTTTTTTCTCGATTTTTGGTAATAGTGAAATTTTATAGTGGAATAGTGGAATTGCTAATTGTAAAAATACAAAACAGGGAAAATTTGTAAAAAAAAAAAAAAAAAAAAAAAAAGAAAATTATTCAACAAAATTTCAACTAAAAACTGTTAAATATTTTTCCAGTGAATGACGGTGACCAATGCCAAGCACTGATTCATCATGAGTTTGTTTCAAAATACCCCCAAATGGAAGAAGCAAAGTCAGAAGATGCTGTGGGTGTAGTTCTGATCTGTTACAGTAGCTTCTCTTCAGTTTCAGAGTTTCACTATAATTAGACACACATCATGCTTGAGATAATGACTGCCATGTTCAGCACGAGAGCGTGATGGTGATGGTTTATTTGTAACAGAAATGCCATTACATTTGGCAGCTTTTAAGCCAAGACCAGACTGCTGCTTGTGTGTTTGTACATGTTTTAGTATGCATGTCTGGCAGCATACATATTTGTGTATCGCCTGTACACACTTGCATGTTTGTGTGTGGTCCCGCAACCCTATACCAGCTTGAGGAAGGAAGTGGGTCCTTGAGGATTTTCCAGGAAAAATGCTTATTTTAACGGCTCAAAACCTCCCTATATGCACACAGCTCCAAGTGCCTTCATAATGAGACACTCAGCAACAAGGCACTCCTATCAGCATGTGATCTGCACTCCCATGACCTGTGGAGTTTCCTTCGTGTCCATTAGCTATTGTTTCCCCTCCCGGTCCTGCCCCAGGTCCTGCTACTTCCATACCACAGTCTGCACCCCGTAGTCCTGTGCACTCGGCTTTCAAAGCTCCAAATACATCGTCCACCCCTCCGCATTCAGCGACGTGCTTTATACCTCAGCCTGGCTCTGCTTCCCATAGGGCCGCCCCGGTTTCCTCTATTTCCCATCTGTATCGTCTCTCCTCTTTGGCCCGTCGGCCGAGACCTTTGCTTTGTGCCGCTGGCCTGGGGTGATAGCCATCTCCTGCTGTAGGTGATCCAGTCTCCTGAACAGGAGGTGGACGATGTCAGCAGGCTTATCTTCAAGGCCGGACAATGGAAGTTGTTGTTGTTGTTGTTACTGGAGAGTGTGTGGATAGACACTCTGAATTAGCTCCTGACCCACTTTTCTCCCCCCGTTGGCCCATTTTTTTTTTTTTTTAAGGAACTGACCAGAGTAGCATTCCTCAGCGGCTGGTGCAGAAATATTGACAGAGACACGCTGATACTGTTGACTCAAGCCAACATGGACAGATGGGGTATAATGTTGGCGCTCCACATTGCTATTTTAGTTTAGATCCTCTTGTGATGACACATGGTAAGCATATGGATCCTAAAATAACAAAAACATAATAGCGCATTATTTCTCGCTCCCACACACTTCTCTGTATTTTAGTCAAGCCTGCTGCTCATAACTCAAATGTCAGGCAGGAAAATGTGAATCGTTTCCACTCAGGCTTTCTCCTTCTTCCACTGGAAAATCAAACGTCTTCAAGCTTTTAGCAGAAAAGATTTCAGATATTTGTCTTAAATTGGGTTGTCTCTGCTCAGATCTCAGTGCCACCATCGTCTGACTTCTCTTTTTTTTCCGCTCTTGCTGAGTCTTCACCGCCTTCCCTTCAACCTGCCAATCACAATGGCATCAAAGTCAGAGGTCAAGTTAGCAAGATAAGCTCTGAATCCCAAACACATCAGCAATTTTTATATGAATTTCCATATTTAACGCAAGTTGAGGTTGTTGCTGCCTTTACTTCCTTTAGCTTTTATTTACTTCTCTGTAAATACTTGGAATTTCATAGAAACGACTTGCAAATAGCTGCTGCCACAGTTTTCGCTCCATGCTTGGCTCTTGCAGGTAAAGAACACATAAACAGATGCTGCGAGCCGAATCCTCACTCTTCATAATGCTTTTTGGGGATGTGAGCTGCATATGGAATCACTATGTGATCCAAAGTACGATTATTGGATGGACGTGCATGTGTGTGAGTGTGTGTCTCGTGGATAACTAAAACACATAACTTGAACTAGGAATTTAGGTCAAGGTCACACTGTGCCATCTGTTTAATGCTTTCACTTAATCTGGAGGTTTTTCCACTTGAAGCGGACCGGTGCTTCTCTCTGCAGGTGACACGCCACCGACAGTTTGTTTTACACGATGTAAAAAAATGCTGCAGAAATTTTCATGCCACACGAATGCGAGTCTCTGTCTCAATTCGTTATTTGTTGAGTTTTGATTGCAGTGGACCTGATGATTACAAGCAAGCAGCTGTTGAGGTGACATGCTGTATAAATATGGGGGTTATGTCTATGTGTGTCTCAGTCTCGAACAGTGGAATCAAGTGAGCTGAGCTGCTTGGCCTGAATGACTGAGTGTTGCTGAAAATAGAAGGCAGAGAGAAAGTGGCAGAGATGGAGCAGAAGAGAAAAAAATGAGCTGGAGGAGGAATGGATATAGGGTGCATGTTAGCGGAGAAGACATGTAAATTTAAGGAAGCTTCGAGAGGGAAGTGGGTTGGACACGGTGCTTTTGTCACAGCCTTTGATCATGTGATCTGTTGAATCATTGATTAGACTGAACTCGCTGACCCAGACTCTGCGAGCTCATGCAGCTATTGACTTTTTACAGACAGAAAAGGAGAATCTCAAGAACATTGGATTCTGGGAGGTTTTTTTGGAAGATTAAAATGTTCAGGAAAGTCAAATGTAGCTAAAATTCTGCCAAAATGTGGAACTCAATGCCATCAGTTTCCTTTTTTATTAGAGATTTGTCTGTAGATTTTCAGTCACTGTACATTTTTTGGGGGTGCTTTTGGATTCTTTAAGACCTCTCATCCTTCAAGCCTCCTTTTGATGCAGCTCTTAGGATTAATTTAGAAATACTCCAGGGTTGTAATGATGTTCAGGCCTCAGAAGATGAGCAGGAGTATTTGTAAAATTGAAACCACTGGAGACTAATGGAAATCTAGGGATTGGAACATCTTTGCAACCCTGGCATGCAGTTTGTGCAATCATTGACTCACTTTGCAGTTTGCATGACACAACTTCCTCACCTCGGATGACCTGACAGGAAGAAGGATGAGAAACTCCTTCCATTTTTCTTCACCTTCTCCTCCTGCTTTTTTTTTCTCTAAACCAGCTTCTGTCCATTTCTCCACTGGAGCTGCAAGATCTGATTGCCCCCACCGGTGGAGATGCCCATGCTCTGCTGTGTATTTGTACAGAAAATCAGATCCCAGGTCTGTCCAGAGCATGTCCATTGTGCTGCTTTGATTGGCTGTTTGTGCCGTGGAATGTGTTGGTTTGGTGTTTTGATTGGCCGCTGCTGTGAGACAGTCTTCCTGTGGCGCTGTTTCTCTCTCTCTCTGCCTCGGGTGAAGGCTGACCTCAAGGACCAGCTCGCCATCCACGTTTCATAGGCTTCATCGTCACAGGGGAGAAATATAAGACTAACTGTGTCACTGGGACGTTTGGTAGTTTTCCCACACAAGTATTTAATTTCTCCCGTCTTTTCACACTGTTTCTCAACCCAAAAGCTTTTCTAGTTTATTTAAGAACAGATTTTATTCACTGCAGCAGCCGATACACTCCAGGTACAACTAGAATTTTTGCATCCCACATTTCTTGCTTTGGATTTCTCTTCTAAAAGATAGAGCAGGTCAAAATTAAGAATCCTAGAGAATGTTTAAAGTTTTAATAATGCTAACAATTTCAGGCTGTTTCCAACTTCCTATGAACAGTTCCAGTACAGTGCGAATGAATCGGTGCTAGCAAACGTTGCAGTGACAATTACAGCAATTTCCTTGTTCTAATTGGTCGACTGATGCTCGTCTCTTGTGAAAATGGAATTTACGTCACTCACAACATTATCAGGGTCATTTTGTCGGGTTTCACAAAACTGTCTCCAGAGCCTCAGAACGCATTATGCAGCTGTTTCACACACTGAAATACACATGTAAAAATCAGTCCTGTTTTTCAAATATAGGCAGTTTTCTTATCAAAATAGCAACAAAGAACAAAACAGAACTAATTCTGGGTCTCCTTAATGGAACATTTTAGATTCACATTGCAGTAGCTTTGTGCAAAAACAGCGTTTAATGAATATTTAAGTGTCCCCAGATAATATTTTCATGTGTTTTTTCAGTCACTCTTTGGCATATTCCAATAAATTTACCATGGCACTATATACATATATATGTCGGTCTTAAATGTTCAAAAGGTCTTAAGAAATCACAGAAAAAGCCTGCAGTCCTTAATCCGTGTTCCTTAGAGTTATGTCACTGTGCTCTGATTATAAGCCAGCCTTTAGTTGACTGTGTTAATGTGCTAAAATCCCTAAATCCTGCAGCCGGTTCCTGACAGCACAGGCCACCAGGGTTTGTGGACATGAGTGTGTACGCAGTTTGCATTAGTGTGGATTTAACCTTATTTACATATTTAAATTACACTTTCATGTGGCTATTCATGTTTGTGCATAATTTAGTATGTTTATCTCTCTTTCAGTGTGGAGGAAGTTGATCATTATGCCATCACTCTGTCTGGTATTGTAAAAGCCCACAGTTAAGCCCCAAATTATACACATCCATGACAAATTTTGATTTACAGTTCATTTTTATTTGACCATTAGGTTTCTTCTGGCTGGAAATGACATAAACAAGTGACAAACAAAAGTAAGACATTTGTTGATTCAACTGCTTACATAGGCAATGGTTAAAAGCAGACTTGCTTTCCTTTTATCTTTTCTAGCTTTAAAAATTTTGTTCCTAATTTACACTGAGAACTTACAGAGTCAATACAAACACAACCTGTGAGGTTTTGCTCCCAGTCAGTAAAATGAGACTTTACAGGTGTAGGGACTGAATTCAGTACTAACTTTTGTCATGGTGAGAAGAAACAACCATAACTTAATATCCAACATGGTAAAGACTCACAACAAGTTTCTGTCATGTCGGTTTCCTCAAACTCCAAAAAACAAGGACCTGTGAAGAGTTTTAACTTTCTAACGATGCATCTGAGAAAGTCTGCTCAAATGTTGGTTTTGTTTCTTTAAAACCTAATTTAGTGAGTTGTGTGAACTGAACTGTTCATTTAATCAACATACCGTTTCAGGTCAAAATGGCTCAAGTTATAAGAACTCATGTTTTTAAATTCTAAGGTTGAAAGACTAGACATTTTCAGTGCAGTTGGCAAAGTTAACATTAAAATAAGTTGATTTGACTACATTCCTGTCTGACGTTTTACAGTGTAAACTAGATTTTATGTAGAAACAGGACTGTTTATGTAAACCTAATGATGCATGCTTCTGGTATTTTGCTTGACCTCTGATGTCTGCAGCCAGAAATAGGGACTTTGTTTATCTTTCATGACTTCCTTCAAGACATGTGATGGTTCATCTTGTACTTGTTTGGAGGTGCATAAAGACTTCCGTCCTGCACATCCTCATTCCCCTTGAATTCTCTAATCTTCATATCACTCCTTGATTCTTTAGGTGACACACACAGGTTCAGTGCCAGCATCATCTCTTCTCCTGCCAGCTTTTTCAGTCCTCTCCCACTCAAAATACAAGTCTGAACACCCGCATCCACTACCTACGTCTTCTTTTAACGGATCCCTGGCAGCACTGCTCTCAGATTAATGCCAGATCTGCACATATTTTGGTCTCTTTCCAGCTTTGGCACAGGTGTACTGTCTGCATGCAAGCGTCAAATTAACCATTAGGTAGATGAGAAAAAATCTAAATCAAAAGTCGAAAGCAGAAAAGCTGCTTTGCTTTGTAAATAGGGAGAATACATTTATTTGTAACATTTCCTCCTCTCTTTATCAGCTTGTTTGCAATGTGACTCCATCAAACACCAAAAATACTTCTGCATTGTTCCCACTCTCCTCTTTCATTTTCACTCTTTGAATAGGATTAAATATGAAAGATGATGAAAGATCGTGTGACTTTGAGATTTCTTTCATCCTCTGTTTGCAAATATAATGCTCATGATTCCTGTTTTATTAGAAGCAATAAAAATTGAACTGGGAAATTCCACCGGTTGCTTCATCCACTGAAGAGTGTGATTTTTAGTGTGATGTTTATCTTCCCCCGCATATCCCACACCGGATATTCTATATGTTGGTGGTCTCGTCGGTCGACTCTGCCGTTCATCTCCCCTGAGCTCCTCAGTTCCTTTCTCCTCCGTTCATTTGCTCGTTGTTCGTCGCCCCTTTGCCTCTGAAACACTTTCCCTCTCATCACCGCTGATGACAGTGCCAGCCACACGTCTTGCCCTGCTCTCCGATGTGTGTTGCAGGAATATAAATCACCGGGTCACTCAGCAGCTGAACTGTCAACAGTTTGTAGACCATTGCAGGCAGAGCAGGGAAACTTGGAACATGAACTTCACCTTATTCCTCCAGCATGTGCCGTGTGTTTGATGGGGAACCAGTCCAACGACAGAAGTCGTATTTTTGAGTGATCATTCAGAGCTCCTTCTCTGACAGCTAACCCTACCGGTCAAGCGGTGTTTGGTGTCCACATAACCTCAGGATTCTGCTGACTCCTCGGGATGTCGAGCGTGTTTCAACAAGCCGAAACGTCGAATCGGGTCTCCGCTCATGGATCCACGCTGACCTGCAACTCAACACCTTGAACAGGACATCCGAGTGTGTCAGGCAGACGGCAGCTGAGGGAGCATCCCGGCTGGTCTCATCGCTCCGCCTGGCATTCCTGGAATAACACAGGAATAACCCAGAGCTCAGGATGAAATTCCCAAAACCCTTAACCTGTCAGACGGCTGAATGTAACTCACAAAGAGCTCAGATTGTTGAGCACTTTCACTTTAGTGTTGTCTGGCTCACTGTCTGCTCTTTATCTCCATTAGTCAGGAAATAGTCACATACTCATTTAGGAAAAACAGGAAAAAAACTAATCACTTGCCTTGGATGCCAATTGTGCTACAATATAAACTTCATGCATTCAGCTTCTTACATGTAAACATTTTCTGCAGCTTGTTTCTTACCTTGCAAATTGTTTTTTTTTTTTTGGTTTTCTGCAGCTAATAAGGCAATTACAGCTGCTTTGAAACACAGTTTGGGCAACTTATCTTGGCTATTTGTGGTAATTTCTTGAAACAATCTATTGGAAAAACTAAGAAAATGATTAAGTCAGTCACTAATGAAGCCCAGCATGTCTGCTGACAGTTTGGACAGCCGCCCTCTGAGGTCAGATTTGTGACTGAATGGCCAGAGATACTAAGGAAAGCTTTTCGTGGCAACACAACTCAGCTGCAAGTTGTGTGCATGTATGCCTGGAATGACTGAGTGTTATTAGTATGTATCAGGGGGATTGAAAGAGATCCTTGTTTGGGTGAGTGGGTGGGTTTGTGTCGTGGAGGACATGTAGGTTTGGTGTGTGTGTGTGTGTGTGTGTGTGTGTGTGTGTGTGTGTGTGTGTGTGTGAGAGAGAGAGAGTGTGTTCCACTCGGGGAGGGGGAAACCGCCTCTCACATCTGGCTCGCCTTGTCAGAAGTCGAGCCTCACATGCAGAAGTTATGTTGAAACATTTCTGCACCTTCGCCCCACAAACGGCTGCGGATGAGTCGGGCAGAGGGCAGAAATGCTGGATCGGTTGAATTTCTTTCGCGGTTCCTAAATCCTGCCAGTAAACGGACCTCATCCGCCTCCGCTGGTGCAGGAAGGTGACGCAGCGCAAGAGGAGCTCTGTACCAGGTGAAGCGGTGACGACTATTGCGGCAGCGAGACGCAGGAGCCGGGGGCGCAGCGTCCCAGCCGGCCGGCCGGAGGGCTGCTCACGGTGGATTTAACAGAAAGAGAGACTGGAGAAGAATATAATCTGGCCGAGCGCTGCTTTTAACTCGGGGAATATGCGTTGTTCGGCTGCACCGCAATGACAAGCCAGCGAAAGTCTGCCAAGCTACAGCTGCGGCGGTCGATCAGTGAGCAGCTGCGGGACTCCACGTCCAAGGCTTGGGATCTGCTGTGGAGAAATGTCCGGGAGAGACGACTGGCAGGTCAGAGACAAACATGGAAGTATTTTAATATGAAGTGTCTCCTCACAGATAGATGAGGAGGGACAGTAATGAGCTGCCGCCTTAAGGCACCACATAGTTTTTAAATATTAAACATCAAGGCTGCGTTAGTTTGGAAATCTGGTTTCTGGGTGAATGTTTGCCTCTGAGTCACTGTTGGAGGTCATCATTTCCACCAATATTTCATTTTGTACTATTGTCCAGACCATTTAATCACATGAGAGGGATTTAAAAGACAAAAGTTTCGCTTCAGTATGCGCTGCATTTAGCCTCATATGTCTGTAGCGTCATGCGCAAAGCGCTCCCAGATTATTTTGGGAAGGTCATTGTCAAATTTAGTGCTCAAAACAGCGCAGGCATGTGCTGTGGAGAGGAGTCCAGCAGGGGTTTCAGATGCCAGTCATTCAGTATTTGTTGTTCTAATCCAGAGAGCGGCTCACGTTGACATTTTATTATTATCACTTAGGGATTCAAAATGCTGGATTTTACGCACATCTCGCAGGGAGTCAGATGTTCTTACAGACGCGCTAATGCGCCAAGTTTCGGAGGGTCAGCCGGTTTGCTCCGTATTTACAGTGGCCTGGATGCGCAGACGTCTCCCTCTCCCAAACTGTGCGCCAGAGGAAGAGGAGAAAAGTGAGAGAAGGCGAGGAGAGAGAAAGGGAGGGAGAGCTGCAGCTGTCTCCTCGGTTTAATGCAATTACCGAGATGTGCTCCTCTTAAGCAAATTAAACGATGACATTCCCACATTCAAAACGACACAAACCGCCACAGACCAAAGCCCAGTCTGCCTGTCAGGCGTATTCAAGTGCGGACCAGTGATAGATCGCTGCAGAAAAAAAAACCTACTGAAGCTTCTGTTAAACATCATTTCCAGCTCTGCACGGAGGATAATTACTGTGATGATCGCTGCTTTCTTCATGCACAATTAATAAGAGAAGAATATCGGTCAAATGGAGCATCAGAGGACACCTGCTGCCCTCGTAATCCTCTTTTCGCCTTACTTCTCACCCCTCCATCCTGTCTTTCTAGCCAGAGCCCAAAAGCTCCCCAAAACCCACTGCCCCTCCCCCTCCTCCCCTCCCTCACCCTGCTGCTTAACCCATCAGCCCAAAGGCACACAGTTCACATCTGTCTGGATCAGATTTGGAGATGGGGAATCCTTAAAATGTGCACATCTGGCCTTACAGTTATGCTGGTATTCGGCAGTGCTTTTTCCATTGTATGAATAAGTCACGGCTGGAGAGTTCAATTTTTAATCATATGAAACTGTTTAGTTAGTCTGTGGCTGTTTTAAACAGCAGCAAAACAGTAAAAGAGCATAGCTTTCTGATAAAGTGGATTTTATTTTGACCATAAACACAAATTCAGTGAAGCCTAAACACATAAATTGCAAGCACACATTAAAGCAGAGCATTTATGTCCAAAGCCGACATAGTTTGCCAGATTCAGTCCAAATATAATCTAGATGCAAGCAAAAATAAGCCACATTTTTAAGCTGCAATCATAACTAGATGCATTAATGAACAAATGGACAGATCAGGCGCTGAACCGACTGAATGTGAAAGTGAATTTAATTGTGTTTATGGTTCCCTTCAATAAAATCATCTGTGTGTTTGTGTTACTGTGTGCGTCTGAGTGTGTAAACTGAGAGTACATGATAACACCTGGATTTAGTTGTAATTCCACAGATTTTTGGGTTAGTGGTGGGGGTCGGGTCTCCCTTTGTGTGTGGGATTTGTGGGTCTTAGTTGCCTCGATATGATTGTTTTTGTATGTGTGTGTGTGTGTGTGTGTGTGTGTGTGTGTGTGTGTGTGTGTGTGTGTGTGTGTTAGACAGCATGGATGCAGATTGAGGGATTTTCAAAAATGTAAAGCTTTATCTTAATTCATCTGTTTCCAACTGGGCATTATTGTTCATATAGTCAGTTTGCCTCCTTGTATTTCTGGAATGGTCTTTCGCTGCTGTAGTCAAAATACTCAGTTAGTAAAACCCAGTTGTTGAATTATATCCGTGTTGGGTGTCTCAGGGCGTCCTGCTGTTCAAAGTGAATTTCTTGTTAGCGACCCCGAATGCCTTTGAAGATTATCAACATCCTCTGCAGGACTCAGTCAATCACCACTTCTTCCTCTATAGCTCCAGAATCTGCAAGATGCAATAGCATGATTTTCTTTACATATACACATTCATCTAACTGCCAGCTTTAGGGACTGATTTAAAAATCACATTGATTCTTTTTAGTTTCATCTGCTCCTGGTCAAAATCCAGATTCTTATCTCCTCTGAGGTCCTGTGGAGCCTCAGATGCTCAGACATGGAGTCCCTCGGCTTTAGGTGAAAGATTAAAGGTGGCTGAGCTTTGATGGTCAGAGTCCTGAAGTTTGGAAATGCCCCAACTGTGAAACTCTGTTTACATTAGTATCGTCTTTTAAATCACTTAAAATCTCATAACTCTCCATCCTCACCCTCACCCCGACCATGTTGAGGCAAGTAGCTGCCCTCCCTGAGTCTGGTTCTGCCAGAGTTTTTTTTTTTTTTTTTTGTCCTTCCTGGTAACGGGGATTTTTTTTGTTCTTCCCACTGTCACCAATCGCTTGCTCAAATGGAATCCAAAGAAGACTTTTGTGTTGTGGGGCTTCTCTGTATGGATTTTGTAAGGTCTTCTCCTTATTATGTGAAGCGCCTGAGATGATATATGTTTTGAATTGGCACTGTATGAATAAAATTGAAGGGTTCAAAAATCAGACATGCAGCTTTTGCCTGATCTAACCTGTTTATATATCTTCATATTTACTTCTGTGTCTTAGCTATGACATCATCAAACTTTATTCATTGTAGAGCACAGATATTCAGTGCAATCATTCGCTTCAAGGCATTAAATGCTAGAATGTATTCAGTTATATTAGGACCTAAACACATTCTCTAAGAGTTATGCAAGTTTAAGTGTGATTAGGATGATGACATGCAAAAGAGCTTGCAAAATAAATGGCAAAAATATGAAGAATTTAGAGCTGATCTATCAAATGATCAATAAGAAAAGCAGAACAGATGAGGACACATTTGTTACATGTTATGTTTGATAATAATAATAAATTTTATTTATAAAGCGCTTTTCCAAAAACTCAAAGACGCTGGATAGTGTTCAGGGGTTTTATATTCTGTTTGAGAAGCAAAAGGTTTACTGATATGAAAGATGAAATCATGCCAAAATTGTATTTGCTTAAAAAAAATTGTTCTTTTGCTTTTTCTTTATATTATCCAGCTGTTTGTTGTTGTGTCCCAACCATCTGTGTATTCGATTTATCTTTACGGTCACATTAGTTTAGCTTATTTTCCAGTGTCTTCTTCAGCCTGTTCAGTTTCTGTCCTGCATCTAGCTGAGAGAGAATGATAGCTATTATATTACCAGCTGCTTACTACAGCCCTGCCCTGAACCGCTCAAGTTACACACGTCTATTTAGCTCACTATTACATTACTGTACCAGCCCGCTGTGCCCTGGGTCAGCTTGACATTTACTCTGTGTCCTGCACAGTGTTTTGGGTCCGTTTTCTTTTTCTTTTAAGTTCACGTTGAGTGACATGTAAAGTAATTAAAGACAATTCACACCTCCACAACTGCAGTGAAAATGAAATTCTAATAATGTTCTCTCATATTTCCTCCAGAGGGCAGTGTAATCAAATCCAGTCAGATTTTATCTTTCACAGCTTCTCTGAATATTTGACTGAGCATGATTTAGGATGTAGAGTTGATGCACTTTTATGGGATTTCACTGCGTTCGCTCACTTTTTGGACAGGCAGCATATAAAAAGCTACTCCGTAATGCTCCCCTGCTATGAGATCAGGTGTGTGTGACTGCTGACCTCAGACTGACTTTGCTATGACCTACTTTTCACGTGCGCCCCGTCCAACTCTTACCCCCTGCCTATTAGCCCCCAAAAATGAATACAAATGACCGCCCGTGTCCTGGAGTCCTATTAAATCACTATTCTGCAAAACTGGGTCAAAGTACGACTTCCCTCCTCCTTCCTCCGCTCTCTGCATTCCATACATTAATCACTAACTTGGTGACTGTATGGCAATGTTCACTCGCACGTTTCACACATCAGCATTGCTTACTACAGCTGCTACATGACAGGTTTTATTGGTTGTATTGTTATCTAGAGGGATGTAGGTGATTCTTTTGTGCTGGATTAGTTATGTTAAATGTCATGTGATGTGAATTTAATGGTGTGGATTTGAAGAACATTTCTCAATGGCATTACAGTCCCACTCAGCATTGGAAACAATACTTTTTCTCCTACATACATTCCTCAGTGCAGTCTCACACACCCACATACGCTCCATTGTTCTGCTCCTTCCCATTTCACATTGGGATGTGGCCATTGGGTTATTTTTTTCCAGGCCTATCCCCATTCTGATCACATCTACCATAACAGATCTGCCCTCCTCACCCACACTTATTCACATTTGCCTGGGGCATGTACCAAACTGTGTCTTTGGCAGAACTTCAGGAAGCTGGGCAGCATTCCCTGAGCGCTCTGGTCATTGGCTGCTGGTCACGTGACCAAAAGGAAAGACTGTGAGGAAGCAACAGTGAGTTTGTTTTTCCTCCCATCTCAATCTCAGCTGAGAATTCAGCACGCACTTGTGTGTGGGGAGAACAACGTCTGTCATCCGAGTCAGGTGGTGTGATGAAGCGGCCTGTGTGTTTGCTTGGTTGCGGTTGGAGTTGGAGGGAGGAGGAGGCGGCAGGGTGGGGAGCTGGTTTGACTTCCAGTGAGGACATGTTAGAGGCAGGAATTCGCAAGGAAGGAGTGCTCGCACAATAACTCATCAGGGCAGGAGTAAGGAGGACGTAGAGGTCGGTGGGGGATTAGATAGTATGTTATGGCGGCTGCAGACAGCGGTATGACCGTTATGGATGATGTGGATGCTGCAGTGAGTGTGGACGGTGTGGCTACCTCAGCACACTGTGAAGGTGCAGACAGAGCAGTTTCGAGAGAGACAGTAAAGAACAATGTGGATCCTTTGGACGGTGCGACAGAAACTGCTAAAGATGAGGATGTTAGTGTAGGAAAATCTACACACCCAGTGAATTTAACCACTGCTGACGGTGTGGACAATACAAGGGAGAGTGCTGACAGTATCTGCCCTGAGGACAGCACAGACAGTGCTGATCAGACAGACAGCAGAAGTATGGATGTCGACGACATTACGGACAGTGTGGATCAGAGTGCCAAGGGCGACAGTAACGGCTGTGAGAGTGACGGTGACGGCACCAATGAGAGAACCTGCCTGGAGGCCATGACACCTGACGGCCAGGACTACTACCTGAGGCTGGGAGTCACCCCTCAGCGACGCTCTGCCCTGCGACTCTCACGCATCATTGCCCGCCAGCAGCTTCTCCGGAGGCTGGCACAAGGTAGATACAGAGAGGTTTGAGGCAAAGTTATGAGTCCATCAGTCATTGCTGGAATTTTAGGGTGGAATTTGATTTAACGTGACTGGTTTTTGCAATTTCTGTGATTTGGATTTGACCTGGTGTTGATTGTTGAGGGGAAAAAAAAGAAAAAATCAGGATTGTAATCAGAATCTGAAAGGTTGTATTGCCAAGCAGGTTTTCACATGAGGAATTTAGCTTGATGTTTTAGTGCAGAACAGTAACATGCAGATTAAAAAAGTGGTGCAAGACAAATAAGAAGCAAGTGTTACAGGTCGAATTGACAGCAATTCTGCATGTTTTCATTCACCGATGCAATTTTTTCCACAAGGTTTAAGTGTGTTCTAAAACTTCTCATTTGATTTTTGAAGCCTGCCTATTATGAATTCTCTTTTAGCTTTCTTTTCTCCTGTAGAAGTGATTTCTCATCTGTTCTGTCTATAAAGAAGAGCACTCTGTGCAGATTCAACCAATGTGAGCTTTGATAAGGGTGTGAACTTGAAAGCACAGGAAGGAAGATTGTGATTACAGCCTTTTCATGTTAGTTTATCTTCCCTGTTTAGGAATTCAAACATTTGTTGACATATTAACACCATAGCAATCGTTTACCAACACGACTTTTGGCAGGATCCCCTCGATATTGTGCTCCATCGTTTCTTCTTTAAGAATATTACCAGCACACGGACACATTTCTGGATTCAGTCAGCCAAACATATGGAGCCACTTCTACCTCAAAGATGCGTTTCATAAATCTAAAAGAAGTCATAACAAACCCTGAAGGGCTGTAGTGTTATTGTTTTTGTCTGTGTACTGCTCACCCAACTGGTTACTTCCTCAGCTTCCTGTCACATGACTCATGTTTCCCAGGGTGTAAATAGAACATCCAACAAAAGCAAAACTGTCACAACTCAGGCTTGGAGCTGTAAATTGTGTTCACTGTGGTAGATGAGTTACTCTTCTCTCTGTTTTGAGGTTTATCGGGGTGCATTGTTGTTTTGTTGTTTTTTTTTTTGCTTCCCAGTAACCATGACACGTGAGGAATGAATGGATGAGCCCCCCTTTGATGATAAATCTGTCTCTGAGTCAAATATTATATGAAGCATCAAGAGAGTGACAGATATGGCAGGAATGTAGATGGTGAAGCAAGTTTATACCTGTGCTGGATGATGGTATGACTTCTTAAAGTCACTGCTGTTTGCATTAATACTCACTTTTCTCTTCGCACCCTCCCAAACACACACTCCCCTGTCACATTCCACCTCTCAGCAGCTGCTAGACTATGAGCCAGCCTTAAAAAAGAAACCCACTGACCCAACCAAACTTATGTTCAAATCTGATACTTTTTGAAAGCAGTAGTTTTTGATTAATATCTCCAAGTGCATATCTGTATATACAAGTTAAAGCAGTCACTTAAGATATTATCACATTTTTGATTTTACTACCAGCAACTGAGATTTTTTACTTTCACTGATCTCTTTATGTTGTTTTTGGCTGGCTCCTTTTCCATAGGCTTTAACTGGGTTGTATTATGGCAACTGTGAAGCATATAGACTCACTTTTTTTTTCATTAGAGGCATTATAAGGGGATGAATCGCCATATAAAGAATCCTGAATAGAAGTCTAGGGGAGGAATTCCACAAAAAATGGTTGTTGTGTGACGCATGTCCCACCCCTCAAATAGCCAAACCAGAAGTTTAACCTGTGGGGAATGATGCTTTTTAAACCACATTTTGTCAGACTTTTAAGTAGTTTTATCAGTTTTGACTTTAAATTCTACACATGCAGCTTTTTGATGTCCCAGTGAGCACTGAAATTGCAATTTTTGCTTCCTCCTCATTCATTTAAACAGGGTTCTGGTCTTCTTAGCCCAAAATAACTGCCCTAGATGGCTCCTGTGTGGCAAGACTGGTCTGTAAGGATGCTTTTACAATTATTATCATTGATCTATTGTCATAAATATTACAATTATTATCATTTTTATATTCATCAAGCCAGTTAGTGAATCTGTGTTCCTTGTGTCCCTGTTTGTTTGTCATCAAGTCAAGCCACCATTACATTCATTCAAGCCTGAAATTATCCATACCCCTAGCACACTTTGACTTAAAGTTACTTTTCTTCAACCAGCAAGTTTTTCTTTGATTGGAAATGACTTGTGTTTCTCAAAAGATAATAAATATGATGTATAAGAGGCATCATTGTGGTAGAAATAATTTCTCAGCTTTTATTTACATTAAAATGTGACATTAAGTTAAAATTTGCTAGGGGTATGAATAATTTCAGGCTTGACTGTATGTTGCGGATTTTAACAGATGTTGAGATTAAGTGTTTTCTAATAGAGAAATAAGACTTTGCATTTATGTCACAACTTTAAATATTAAAGTGAGGACTATTGTACACATTTACTAGACTCATTTAAGGTTGAAACCCCACAATATTACCTACTCTACCAAATTATCTAACAAATTAGGTATATATGTAGGTTAAGACTGTGCAAAATTCTACATAAAAAAACGCAGCAAATCTAAAGATTTTCTGTAAGCAAACATACAGGCAACAGTGAAGAGGAATAACACCTATTTAAGAGCAGGAGACCTCCAGCAGCTCAGGCAAGGTGGCCATCTGCCTCGACCAGTTGGACTGAGGGTAAAGAGGAGAGAGAAAAGGACAACAGAGACGGACAAGAGATCATAAACACTGAACAGGTTGGTGGGATCAGAGGCTGCAGCTCCAGAGTCGACCCAAATACCTGCAAAGAGACAGCGAGGACAAAGAACAAACTTCAGGAGAGAGAAGACATAAGACAAAATAAACGGGTTGTGACAAGAATGACAAAAACACTCTACTATAAACACATATGGAAACAGCCATTTAATTATTCCAATTTATCCTTTAAATCTTCACCTGTCTGTGTTTTCTTTTAATGAAAGCTGTTGTTAGAGAAACCCTCAGTTAAAATGTCTGTCAGAGTAAAAGTTGACTATCACTTACTGTGATGCTCACCAGTGTTACGCTGCCAAGCCACAAAGCTGCACCGACATCCCGGCCAAGCTGAGCTCTAAACTGAGCCAGGTGATAATCACTGCTCAGTCGCTGAAAGGCAAAAGGAACACAATGTGACACGCATATAAACACACCTTGCATCCCTTTCATGTAACCATAGCCTGAAGCCATTTAATGCTTCTGCTTGATTTAAACGCGTTGCTTTAACACCCTCTGCTGGCGAAGCTGTGGCACAACCCAACACAGCTATTGACTTGTCTCATCCAGTCCCACTCTATTAATCAGGTCTGTTAATACTTCCCATAAACTCCTTTGCTTTTGCTAATTATAATCAACTGCTAACTTACAGCAGTCCGTCCAAGCTGCACTATCATGTATCCAGGCGTCTCTAAACTCTGCAGTCCTCAGTCGATGAAGCACAGGAGACTCTTTGCCTGAACCTGCACTGATTTCATGCCAGTATTGATTGTGTTTTACAGTACATTCCTGAGGGCTCGACATCATCACAGATGAACCACACGAGACAGGACAGACAGATTCCGCTTTACCGTCCCTCCCTCCCTTCCTTCCTCTCCCATCACTCCTCCTCTGTCTTCTTTGCTACTTTTTTTTTTGACCTTTAAACATGAAGGACTAAGTGCTTTAGCGTATGTGGGAATATGGCTGCTTTCCAGGCATCCTGTGTGTGTGTGTGTGTTTGTGTGTAGTGTAGTTTTTGCTAATTTTCTCGATTCTTTATCATGCTTTTTGCCCAAAAAGACTAAAATTAATAAACAACATGTAATTTTAGCTTTGTAAAATTAGCTAATTTCTCTTTATTTTCGCTTTCCGTTACTGCTTGTTGTCCATTAGTGCACCTCAGTGTAACAATCATCCCACTGACATGTTCATCCCGGCATCTTCCTGCTGCTGTTCTTAGCTCACATGCTGCTCCGGAGGCATGGGAAATTCAAGGCAGGAAATGATATCATACAAGCCACTTCAGGCTCCTTGGGACCCAGTGCGAGGCAGACATAATACAGTAAAAAGGCCGTCAGAGAGTCAGAGTTACTGGCTTTGGATGAAAAGGCAGGAAATTAAAGATAGAGGAAAGAAAAGACAAAAAATTCCATTTACAAAAAGGCCGAGCGGACACTGGGGTGCTTGCATTGTATGTGTTATGTAACAAGGCTGGCACTGTTGTTATGTAAGGAATTACCTTACAGCTCCTTTGTCCTACACACCAACGCAGTCAAACACACTCGTACACATTCCCATCTGTCCGCCTTCTCAGCTGTACTTCTAGCGGTTTGCTGCCTGTTGTCATATATTCTCCACAGCAGGAATGCAGGGACATGGAATAGACTGAAGCACAGTGGGCAGCTTGGATTAACTCTGTCTGACTGTGTGTATTGGAGTGTTTCATGGCCCGCTAATAACATGTTTGTGTACTAATTAATCTTTTAATTAAATTCTGCACACATCAACAGCGGTGCTTTGTCCCCACACAGACAAAAGCTTTACCACTTGTCTTTTTTATGCACCAACACAAAGACATACTGGCAATTACACGTGCACAAACACTGTAATGAAGCAGAGCATTTTGTGCTTTTTTCCACTATATCTTGCAACGACATTAGCTTCATAGCTGTTGATTACTTTTGAATGCAACACTTAAGGTGGTTAATGTGCAATTGTTGCGTTGGGTGCTATGTAGTTTTAGTTGGAGGTGAGCTCAGTGTGTTAACAGTTTCCTAGCAACAGTCTAGGTAGAGGAAAAGTTAACCAGACTGAAGTAAGTATGCCGGAGTTCTTTCTTAATCCTGGAAGAAAGACTCAAACTTTAGCTCTGAAATCATCAAAGGTTCTGTGTTTTCGTTTAAAGGCATGATATCTTAAATAAAAATAAAAAAATAATAAAAAAATAGCCAAAAGCGCACTATTTGTCACAGCTAGAAACTGTAAAAACAGTAAGATTTATCAGATTTCCAATTTTCATTGGCCTAAATGTGTAATGTGGCCTGGAAAATTAAATAAATCTGATTAAAATAAACAGACACAGACAAAATATGGTTAAATATATATCTACACTAAAAATCTATAGAAATACTAAATGTAATTAAAATTCAGTGTACAATATTTACACATTTCAAGGCACAGTGATTTAAAGTGCAATATTTTGCAATGTTTTATCAAAATCACTTCAATTGCAGTAAATTAACAGTTTAGGCTGAACATGTTCTGCAAAAAAAAAAAAAAAAAAAAAAAATCAGCACTCCTAGCCAGTACATTTTTCATGTCACGGCTGCAATTAACAAGCACATGACAAAAATTCAAGGGTTTTTGGTTAAACTGCAGATGTTTACACAAAGCATATAGCAGACAAAGATGGAAAAATGAAAATGCAAGTAGTAATATGTCTGTAGCATATGAAGTCAGCAGCATTTTTGCAGTATTGGTAACACCTGCACTTGTAAAACATTTGTACGTATTTATTTCAGTGGGTTTTTTTTTTTTAGTTTTTGTTAAGTAAATAATCATATTATGCTGTTTCAGTGGAGGTGCAGGACTTTATATTGCAGTGAAAAATAAGCTCACCGTGAGAAAAAATATGACGGCAGCAAAAAATGCCTAAAAACTGCTCAGGCTTTAAAGGGTTAAGTATTCTGCAAAAATAAAAAATAAAATCAAAAAACTTCTGGGGGCTCTGTTGAATCCTTCCTGAACAAACCCTGAGTTAAATGTACACTTTGACTCATCATCTTTGTATTCAGTTACACCACAATTTAGTGAAATCAACCTTTTGCTTTCAACAAGCATTAAAGAATATGACTGACTGCATTCTGTGCTTTTTTTGTTGTCATTAATTCCTATGAAAAGACAAAAACCAATGGAGCGTTTGCTGTTTCTTAAGTCTTTTCATCAAAACTCCCCAAATATTTTTTTTCCTGTGAGACATAAAGCTTCAAAACAGTATTTGTTTTCTAAAACAGACATTCTGGTGCTCTAGTGTTTAGCAAACATCTGTCATACAGGAGCAAACTGCATTTGTTGGCTATTTCCAGGATTTGGTGCCATAAGGTTAATGTGACAGTGACAGTGCTGACGTTGATTATAATGATGGAACATGGCAGCTCTACAATGACGTGGCTCACTGATGTGTTCTTAAGTTTTTAATGAGGTCTGTGAGACACTGGAAAATTAACGGTTTGCTGCTTTTTTTTCCTTGTCCGTGTCCTGCTCTTCATCTGCATTTTTTAAACCTTGCTAAACCTTGCTTCCATAAAAAGAGTGGATATTTGTTAAAATCTCACTCTTCAGTAAATAATGGCGTGGTGTGTCTTCCTCCCTGCGGTTTTCCCACAGGGTCTGTCCATCTCTGCTGCCCTCCCCACCCCAGCTGTCTGGCTGTCTCATCCTTTTTGCATTCTCTCTGACTCACTGGGGGCAACATCTGGACGGCTGTAAACGTCCACACTGCTGTGTGTGCATGTATGTGCACACTGCTTTCTCCCACACATTGTTCTGGTCTGCACTGTAGCGCCGCAAACCAATAGAAAGAGGCCAAGGTCAGAGTCGCCTTCCTTGTTGGTCAAGCCAGTAGGTTCAGCTGACATGTGAAGTTAGCGTCCACCAGTTGTCCGTCTGCGACCTCGGGGGTCTGACTGATGCAAACGCCAGCTGAAATTAGCCGTTTCCTCCGTGGACGTGACGGGTGGGGGGCACCATCAGGTCTGGTAGGAAGATGCGGAGTTGATGGCGATGGCAAGATTCTTGTAGGAGAAAGGGCGAGGAGGCTGCAGTGAAAGAAGCAAAGAGGGCGGATGGGTGAGAGAAAATGCGTGAGGGAGTGTTTTTGTTAAAAGAAAGATTGTGAGGGGGATAAAATATGGAGGATAGGAGTGGGAAGGATTCAGAAAGAGCACAAAGGTGAGAAAGAGAGGATTTTTAACAGAGGTAATGAGATTATGAGAAGATGACATGTAGGTGTAGGAAGAAATGAACACAGAGAGGGAATTAGTAAGAAACTGAACAAGTGTGACAAGAAGGAAGGCGTCCAATTCAGCAGAACACTAAGAGAGCTGTAGAAATAGAGCGATATTGGATGTGGATCCTGACAAAGATGAAAGTGCGAGAGAGGAGGTTGAGGAGAAAATTAGAGGGAAGAGAAAACCTGCATGGGGCTGGCTGGAAGAGGGAGGCAGAGTTGTAAACACAAGGGCTGGAAAGAGCGAGGGAGAAAGTACAGAATCTCTGCCTCTTGATGGAAAGCTGAATAGCAGTGAATGGACGTGCCACGGGATGGAGAGGAAACTTCAGACTGAGCAGAGGAGAAAGAAATAGAAGCATGTCATCACCCGCACCATGAGGGCTTCGAGTAAGTTTTCCCATTTCTCGGCCTGCAGGCTCTCTCCGGCTTCTCGCTGGAATTCTTCTGTCTCTCCGGTCTATTTTCAGAGAAAACAGTTCTTTTTTTTTCAGGATCTACCCCCTTGTTGCTTCATATGTGATTTAGAGAGAGGAGGTATGCTGAGAATGTTGGGAAAGGGATGTAATTGCCGGATTGCGGTGAAAGGATCATTTCCTCGGACCGTTCTCATCTCTGATGGTGGAGACTGGTGGAGGCTTTTTATTGCCTCGCTGAACTCTGTCCTCTGTGTTTCTGTGGTGCCCGACCTGTTCAGCGCCGGCACCTTTAAATGATTGAATGAGACAAGTGAGCATGAATGAGCAGGGCCTTGATGGAGGGGTGAGAGAAGAGCAGCGACTGTAGAATGATACATTGCTGCCGATGATTTTTGGATGACAGTGGCATTGCTTAATATAATTTAATGTTTAATGACTTTGTGTGGAGGTTTTTGTTCATTTTAACCAGCACTTGTACCAATTCTTTCATCCATATTTTGTCCTTTATGAAAATAGTAGCTCTGAGCTTGGACATATTTTTAACATATGTGTTCATGCATATGTATGTTTCATTGTTTCAGTATATATATTATGTCTTTCATCGTGCTGTTCTCTCTGATGTCTTTGTCAGCACAAAGAGCTGCTGCAGAGCGGTTTAATAATTGTCTGCTCATAAAGAAAGCATACACACACACACACACTCACACATGCACATTTCAGAGCTGCCACTTTAGCAGCGTGTGCAATACATATGCTAGCGGAAAAAAGTAGTAAAACAAATGCCTGTAAAATCTCATGGTGCTGGAGGCAGCACCTAATGGGGTGTGGTGCCATATGTAAGAGCCTGTTACATTTATGCATTAACAGCGGAAATCTGACTGCCGGCTGGTACATCTGAGTGGACATCATATGCGAGTGCAGCATGTGATGTTAAACCGTGTTTCCTTTGTCTTCTCGAGATAATGCAGCTTCCCTCTCTGGCTAATTTCCAGCTTTTTCCAGTCTCATCATTCCACTGAATTCCCAAAGGAAAACTAAATGCTCTGAGATGTTCCTTCTCTGTACACTAAAAACGCTCGGATAGTCTACAACCACAAATGCACATGAGGCTCTGATGCTCTGTCTTGATTTATTGGTGTTTATAATATATTTTTAGGTTTTAATAATTGAGACCATCAGGAGGGGGACATTGTTCCAGCGCAAGTCTCAGAGGGAAATTCAATCATTTTAGGGACTTTCCTCCACAGAAATTATGCAAAATCATAAAATTGTTTTGGGATCCAGATGTTTTTTTACGACTCTGAATTGCTTTCATAATAATCTAGCTAAATGTGGACATACAGGGAAGATTGTTAGATGCCAGTAATCTGTATATCTACATTAATGTGTGTATTTAACGTGTCTCTATTGCTTTTTTTTATTACAGAGATTGAGGCTAAGGAGGCTTGTGATTGGCTTAGAGCAGCAGGGTTTCCACAGTACGCCCAGCTTTATGAAGGTAACACACACACACACACACACACACACACACCACCAAGACCTCCTCCTTCAAATCTCTCCTTTTGTTTATTCTCTTTGTTTAGTTAGTTTTCTCTGTGTGTGTCTTATTTTCCATCATCTCTGTCTCTTGCTCTCTCTCCGCCTCTTTCTGCCATCCCTCCATCTCTGTTTTCCCGTCTTCTGGGCCACTGCAATCTATTTCCAGGCTTCAGTTCCTGTCCAGAGGGAGGGGTCATGGGAAAGGCCTTGTTATCACTGCTGGGACTCTCATAGCTTCTCTTTCTCTCTTCTTCCTTCCACCTTTCTCCCTTTACCCCTCCACTCCCACCCCTTTTCATCCTTAAAGAAAAGCCTGTCATCTTTTACTTTTTCTCTGTTTCTTTCACCTTTCACCATCCACTCTTTCTTTTTTGCCCTCCTTCCCCTCCCACTCCTTTTTGAAAACCTACAGGCGTTTGTTCATGCGATGATCATCGGGTCTCATGCAGTTGAGGCACAAACAGGAAATGGGTCCCGTAATCTAAGAAGTAGCTCTTAAAAATCTGGCAGTCCTACTTTAGCAACACACATCTAACATCTATACAAACACAAGCACACGCTGCTTCTCTGAGGAAAAAAAAAACACTGTGGAGCTCCAGTAATGTCGGGTTGTGGATGCCGGGCTGTGGCTGCTCCTCCGGGTGCACATGATGCCTGCAGTCTGCCACCACACACATAGAATCACCAAAATAAAAAGCATGAGTCATTTTAGCATTGTGTGGGATTCAGAGTTATTTCGGGGTTTGGAAACTTCAATGCAAATGGCAAGTGTTAACAGCGACGGCGGCAGCTATGCCATACTTCACAGACTTCATTAACAGTTCACCGGAGAAAAGCAGTCATCTCCTGTCAATCATTAACTAACAAAACTCAACCTCTCGTTCGTTTTCTCTTCCGCTTCCTCACAGATTCCCAGTTTCCGATTGATATTTCCTCGGTGAAAAGGGACCACGACTTTTTGGACCGGGATCTGGTGGAGCCTCTGTGTCGGTGAGGACGCATTTACACTTGTTCTCTGGCGCATTTAACGCCAATAAAATCAGCAGATTCCTTTCCTAGTCCCCTCCCGTCCTGTCTCTGTGCGGCCTGGTGCTAACCGCCGCTCATTAGATGTCTGACCCCGACCCTTAATGAACTCCCCGTCCATGTCTCCCGCCCAGACACCCAGCCTTTGATCTGGTCACCTCCTCTCCGCCACGCTCTGATCTCCCATTCAAAGAGGAAAGACCCTCAGGGGGCGAAAAATAAGAGGAGGGGGATGAATGGGTGAGGGTAAAGGGCTGAAGGAGTGAGGGGATGCCAGTATATTCCAGCAGATGGCTTTGAGTGTGTGTTTTAAGTCTCTCTGCATACCTCTGTGATCTTTCTTTTTTTTTTTTTTACATCTCCTATTTCCCTCTCATTGAAGTTGTCCTTGCTTACACCAGCACATTTCTCCCCCCTTTCTTATCTTTTCCCCTCTCTGCCGTTCACCCCGTCTCTCCAACGGTACGGGAGGGAGGGTTAATTATAGCGTTAGTGATTCCTGACAGCTATATTGTGCGAGAATACCCATCAGACCCCCTGAGAACCGTCTCAAGAGCCATAAAACACACTCATAATGCGTAGCTTAAACTTTAAATTACATACTCATGCGTGAAATGATACACAGTGTATAAAGCTGTTGGTATTTTTGTGGGTGATGTAGCAACAAGCCGCCCTTTGTGTGCCAGTTTGTGTGCTTAGAAAACAGAAAGTTAACAAAGGAGGAGGATTTTCCACTGTGTTTTTTAGAGGTTAATATCTCTCACATAACAGTGGTCACGAGTCCCACGGTATATTTTTGATGATCCCATCTTTAAAGGCACCAACAAACAACTCTTCACAGCTGAGGCTGTAGAATGCAGAAGGTGGAGACAGTTTGCGGGTGAGGAGGCTTTTAGGACGGGTGGCAGATGAAAGGAGGAGGGAAGAAAGTGGAGGGGAGGAGCCGGTGGTGTTTCGTTGGGAGATGCACTGGGTGAGGATCCAGTGGAGTGATGCCGCAGAAATAGAGGGAGGACTAAGGAAAGAAGAAGAGAGGGAGGAGAAAGTCAGTGTCGGGGGGAGGGATAGATGCAGTGAGAAGGCCGGAGTCGGTGAAGAAGATGAAAGGAGAAAAGTAAGACGCACATCTGAGAGTGACTGATCAGGAGGAAAGAGAGAAGTGAGATAAAAACGAGAGATTACAGCGCAGAAGGAAGCAAATGCACAACAGCCGACAAAACATGTCCAGTCTGCCAGCTTTGGCTTTAGCATGTGACTGTGTGAATGTGTGTGTTGCAGACGTCTAAATACTCTGAACAAGTGTGCCTCCATGAAACTGGATGTCAGCCACCCCAAGAAGAAAGTAAGTTGGTGCTTTTTTATTTTTTAAATATGATTTTGCTTTGGTAATTTACAAAAATACAACCTAGTTTGGCAAGTAGCATGAATATGCAAGAGGATTTTGCAGTTTGAATTTTGCTTATAAGCAGCTACGGGACAAGGATCTGGTCAGGTTACAGGGAAACTCTGGTGCTGTCAGTCAACATCATAAAATTAGATTCTAACTAAATTTAGTTCTGATGATTGAGGATAGATTGCCAAAAATGTCTTTCATTCCACATGACAATGTATGTCGCATTGGATAAAAGCATCTGCTAAAAGAAATCATAGCAGTTGTAGAATGACTTGATTCATTTGTCTTGTAATACATCTTGATAGTTGTCTACAGTTCAGAACTTTATGTATTATTGCAGTCTAAAGGGAATCTAATTTAGAGTTTGTTGTGCAATTTTTGCTCATGAGATGGATCTGATATTTCCTTCGTCCTCCCATAGAGCGATGACTCTGATGAAGATGACCCATTGGCCATCAGCAAAAGGTGGACGTTCGAGTGGAACAGCAGGCGCTGGTCTCGCCTACAAGACTTCCTGTTGGACAGCACCACTGAAAGCAGCCCGACAGGTCAGGGGGAGGGTCTGCACAGCACAGTGAGCAGTGAGAGTGTGCTGACGGACCTGAGCGAGCAAGAGATCACAGAGATCTCATCCCTCCACAGTGAGGACTCCGCCTCCGCTATGCCTGACTCCATATCTATGGCTTCCCTCTCGGCTTCCTACCAACCACCGAGGGATCTTCCGCACTACAACTCCCTGCCGATCAAGAGCAGCCGCCACGGGCAAGGAGGGCGGAGTAAAGCCAAGGAGTTCTTGCGGCGGATGGAACTCATGCGTACTTGGGGTCCGTCGACGAGGCGGAAAAGCTCGAATCGGAGGCCGCCGTTGGTCATCAGTGGGCCGGTGCTGCAGGGGGAGGAGCCTCAGGCGCTGCAGATGCTCCAGTGTACCCCCATCAACCAATTAGAGCACAGCTCCAAACACAACCACCAAAGTGATGGTGACACTTCCCCTGTCTCCCTCAGCAAGGATTGTGAAGACCTATCCATGATGAGTGTGAGCCCCAGCAAAGAGACTGCGGTGCCCAGCGTGAAGGAGCCTGTATGTACAAAACCCCGCACTGCCAGCAAGAGAAGCAGCATGTATCTGGAGGATATGGAGCTGCCTTCTCAGGGTAAGAGGACTGAGGGTCAGAGTCAGTTTGGCAGAAACCAATTTCACTCATATGAAAACCTCCTTATTCATATCCCCAAAGACCATAAACCAGGAACCTTCCCAAAAGCCCTATCCATAGAAAGCTTGGCGCCTTCCCCAGGTGACAGAAACAATACTTCACAGACACATGCTCAGACTTCTCCACCTGGCAATGGCCTGGGTGAGCCCTGGTCTGGCAAACCCTTGTCCAAACCCTGTCCTGGAGCTCCACGAGGCAGCAGGGTGAGCGTTTACGACAACGTGCCAGGCTCCCACCTGTATGCCAGCACAGGAGACCTGCTGGACTTGGAGAAAGAGGACAACCTTTTTCCTCACCTGGACGACATCATCCAGCACGTCAGCGGCTTGCAGCAAATAGTGGACCACTGGAGTCGCAGTGTGCTGCCTGAGGGAGACACCGCGGAGGGGGAGGACGAAGGGGAGGGCAGGACCACCCCCAGTGAAGGCGAGAGAGATGGGGTCTCCCTAAATGACACCGATTCGACAGGGACCAGTCGGGAGAGGCGGGACTCTGGAGTTGGGGCCTCCCTGACGAGACCACGGTGAGTAGCTGTTCAGGCATTTAAAGGATAATTATGGTTTATTACAACTTGGGCCCTGTTTTTATAGTTTTGGCCTTAATTTTTATTGCTTATAATAACATTTCACTCACTCAGTAATAGCTGAGATCTTGGAACCTGCCGACACCACGAAGCCCAACAATGCAAAAAACAGACACGCAGGTTGAGAGCAAGCCAATAGCGTAACCTGATCATCTAAAGCACTTTATTTGGAGGTAAAACCAAGAGTCAGGACAAACAAAATAGTAGTTATAACCAATTTATGCATAGAAAGACTGGTGATACGGTATGTGGGTCAGTTTATCTGCAGTTAAAATGAGGCACCAAGTGTCTGTACTCCGTGTCCGACAAGTCAAGTGGATACCTTCTAAAGTTAAAGTCTTTCTAGTGCAGTTTCCCCCACAACAGTCTTTTCTTGTCGAGCTCCACTGGAGGGATAGGAGGACACAAACATGTAATTTTGTACGAAAATACTAAAACTTTGGAAGATATCCCCCAGATTTATCTACAGTGAAATTTGATTTGGGAACAAATCTCTTCAGGGCCAGTAAAAGGGTGAAAAAGTACAGCGAGCCAATTAAATTCTTACCATATTTTCGTATTGGCACCTGCCTATTGTTTTAAGACAAATTTGAAATATCATAGCCATGTATTCTAACATGGAACAATTTGGGTAATAATTCTACTTTCTGCCTTGATTTTCTCTGCAAAACAAGTTTGTCTAACCGGTGGGTTTGAAATGCATGTTGTCTTTTAAAAATTGCCAAGATTATACCATTTATCAGAGCCAGAAAACTGTTAAGACCATAAGAATCTTTAGATTTTCAACTTGCTTTGTCCTTGAACTACTCATCTGACGTGGTTCCACTGGGAAACTTGAAAGCTGCAAATTGTGATCTTTCATAGCGTTCACCATATTCAACAAGTCCCTTTTGAAAAATTGCTAAAAAATAATCTTTTGCTTTAACCAGTTTAGGTGAAAAAATTAGAAGTCAGTGCTCTTCAGTGCAACGGAGGCTCAGCTCAGACAGTCTCATGACAAAAAAAATCCTGGACTTTGTGGTTGACTGGGCTGAACTGCAGACTGTCTTTATGCAGACACAGAACAAGAATGGAAACAAAATAAACATTTTTTTAAGCATTAGGATGCCTATAATATGTAGTGTCTTCAGTTTTTTCAGCATTAGTAGCATTGTGGACACTTCCAAAAAATACTATACATGCCAATACCAGGCTTTATTTTTTTAAAATATAAAATAGTCCAAAAAATTTAGTTTTATTATTATTTTTATGATTTATAACATATCTTTCTCAAACTGTGCAGAAGACATTTTTGAGTCCTCTCTTCTTGTAGCCATGGTTGTGCTGTTTCCATTGAGGTGCAGAACTTCTTATTTCAATGAAAATGAGTAAAAATAGTGAGTAAAAATATGACAGTGACTAAAAATATGACAGGAGCAAAAAAGAGCAAGAAACTACGCAGAGGGTTAAAACCAATATGACTGATATTGAATGTCTTGTGAGAAATTCCCAGGTCTCAGCAATGATGCTATTCCTAAGAACACGTTGTCCAAAGCTATAATAATGAGTCCCAGAATAAACCAGAATTGTGTTTACACCCACTGAGTCACTGTCTCTCATTGTTTACTGGTATTTTCTTCCTGTCCCAGTCTGCGATGGCCCAGTTTCAGAACCTCTGATCATCTCAACCAGCCAGCGTCTTCTCTGCAGATCAGCAGCCAATCAGCAGGCCAGCTCAGTCTACTGCAGAAGTTTTCTTTGCTCCGCCTCACCGCCATCATGGAGAAATACTCGATGTCTAATAAACATGGCTGGACATGGTGGGTTTAAACACACTCAGTCCATATGTTTCTCTTTTCTACATTCAATAAAATTTATGGTATTCGACTGCATGTAATGTCAGATGTAGAAAGTGTTTGAAACCGCTTTGTAAACTTCTCTCTGACCTTGGTGCATTCATTGTTTCACCATATTCTCTAGATAAACTATGTTCTGTATGTGTGACAGTTGTCAAAGTGGCCTCTGTTTGTTATTTTCACTGCTCCTTTCAACTCTACAGTAGCGCCACATGCATTCTCAACACCTTCAGGGATGTTATTAAAGCCCCAACATCAATAGCTTTGTGCATGCCCCAGTGTTGGACCATAAGTAAATTCTCAGCCACATCAGTCTCTGTGCAAAAACAACCCCATCTTTGTGCTGTTAATGGCCAGTCCTGTTCATTTTTTATTATCCCCAACAGGCAAACTCTGTTGACCAGCATCCAAGATAATGAAAGCACAGACCGCTTATTCTCTCACACACTTCCCTAATTGTTCTCCATCTATCGCTCGCAGGTCTGTGCCCAAGTTTATGAAGCGCATGAAGGTGCCTGACTACAAAGAGAAGAGTGTTTTTGGTGTTCCCCTCATCGTCCATGTCCAGCGCTGTGGTTTCCCCCTCCCCCTGTGTTTACAACAGGCTCTCAGCCACCTCAGAACGCACTGTCTGGACCAGGTTAGAAAACAGCTTTTACAAGACTGAATCTTTCTCATAGCATTAAATGTTGGCTGTTTGCATTCCAAACATGCAGCAGCTAAAATCTGCCCCATTTCTTTTCCACCCTTCCTCCTCTCAGGTGGGATTGTTCCGCAAGTCCGGCGTGAAGTCTCGTATTCAGGCCCTGAGGCAGCAGTGTGAGTTGTCACCAGACTGTGTGAGCTACGAGGACCAGTCAGCGTACGACGTGGCCGACATGGTCAAACAGTTCTTCAGAGACTTGCCTGAGCCTCTGCTGACAAGCAAGCTGGGGGAAACCTTCCTACACATTTACCAGTGTAAGTCACCTCAGAGTCACAGCTGACGTCGGTCACAGAGGATGTGACTCTAGATGGTTTTAGTCATATACTGAAATACCGATGCAACTGCTTGTTGTCATTGTATTCAGAGTTTCACATGATCATGTATTTTTCCAGGTACTACTTTTTCCAACTAAATTGATGTTGAACTCGTAAACTGAAAATTCTGTTAGTATATAAACACAAATTGCACAGCAAACACAGCGTCTTTTTTCAGTTGTACACAGTGAGGAAAAAGCACGCAGCTGCTCCAAGCACTTCTCGTTGAAAATCTCTAAACTTTTCAGAAAAGCTCTAGCATCATCACTGCCTCCTCAGGCAACCAGTCATATGAGCAGGACCCATCAATGTGGTAACCAAAAAAATGGAGATGGGATGCATTCTTATAATATCTCACTGACAAAATTTGTTTGATACCTTTTCATTTTACTTTTTGTCCAGAATCGTGAACTGTGTCAATGACGAATCCATTCAGGTATGACTGAAATAGTTTTGATGTATTCCACACAAAAAGTATAGATGCAGCATATAATATTTTAATTCTACTCATTCTTTTCAACATAGTGGAATATGTATTGTTGTACTATATTAGACATGATAATGGGACCAAAAATCATTGTGAAATCATTATAATGGATCAAAAATAACAAGGCACTATTTAGCTTGTCCATCATTTTATCATGTAGTTCCACACAGAGTTAATGATGTTGTCGATGTTGGCTTGTCGAATGTTGTCCCTCTCTTCCTGAGGAGCTTGACAACATTGGCAGACATTATGGGAAAGGATTGCATTGTTGGACAGTCAGACAACCCCAAAGAAATTCAATAGGTTACAAGCCAAAACACTGTGCAGGTTATTTTTCAGGACTGGAGCATTTTTAGCCACTACAGAAGATATAGACAGAAAGATGCCCATTGAGTTGTTGAAACCTGAAGTGATGGCAGCAAATGAACAAGATAAATGAGATAGTAAATGGGTGGATTTCATCTCTATATCGTTGGGCGCTGAGATTGCCATCAATGTAATGCAGATGTATTCCTTGTCCTTGTTTCATCACTTATCTGCCTTCATGGCTGCTCTCCGTTCAACGCTGGTGTAGCTTTACCTTGTACGATGCCAAATACATCTGGCATCTGTTATGTGCACCTTAAAACAAGATCCATCAATGAAAACGACTGTCCTCTATCTTGCTAGTGTTTAATGAACGTGAGTGGCTGCCCACAGGAGCCAGTTACAAAAAACAGATCTCAAACCAGCTTCCTTCAGGCAATTCCTCACAGTTTCAGTAGATATTCTCTGGTTGTGCAAACCGGCAATTTCAACAGCCGTCTCTGTTATTGATCACAAACGATTCTGCAGACAGATGAGCCAGATGTCACAATCCTAGGCTTGGATGCTGACATGTAGTCTGCAGTCATGTGGCAGATTGTCTGTTGTACCATGCTGCCCAAAATGATTTCTTAGATGACAAATGGTGGAGTTGTGGACATTCAAGTGCATTACTACGGCCCTAACTGGCATGTCAGCATCCAGCATACCAACAGCCTGCTATCGTCTTGTTACCTGTGGCATTGTGTCAGTTGATTAAAGCTGCATCTTAAGGTGGTCTTTAAAAATGACTGGTCAAAAGAATATCTATGTGTTAGTCATGCTATCTGATCATGATACTTTAAAGCCACACCTGACCAGGGTGTAGATTAACTAAGTGGTCAAAAATTTGTCACCAGTTGAACAGTTCAAAAGCCTTTTGAGTGCAATCGGCTAATTTGAACTTTTTTCTAAATTGTTGAGTTTACCTAGATACTTATTGTTGAGGTTGTCTGCCCTCCTCATCTAAATTTCATCTCTCTGCAGACGTCCCAAAGGAGCAGAGGTTACAGGCCGTCAGAGCAGCCATTTTGTTGATGCCGGATGAAAACAGGGAGGTCCTGCAGACGTTGCTGTACTTCCTGCGTGATGTTACTTCCTTGGTGGAGGAGAACCAGATGACGCCGATGAACCTGGCAGTTTGTCTGGGGCCGTCGCTGTTCCACCTCAGCATACTGAAGAACGAGACGCTGTCACCGAGGTGGATATACAAACCTATAAACATGCTGTCGTTTGATTAGAAAACTCATCAGTGAAACTGTTACTATAATAAACAATGCGGCTGCCCCCCACTAACAATGCAACAAATGTATTTGGGGAAGATGTGTTTTGTTTTGTGAAATAAATTGCAGTATATATTTATTTTTTAGATTTAGTGTGGTGCCTCATTATCCATGTTGGTCTTCTTTTTCTATTTGAACTATTTTTATATATTCATTACAGCGTAAATGAAAACATCTCTATGTGGGCTTCACAAATGCAGAATAGAATTTTCCTTCCTCTGCTAAATGGCTTCACTGTTTTATCCATATTCAATTGTTTTAATCGTGGTTATTATTACAGTTGTGACTAGAAATAGTACTGTTAGTGCTTTGACTGTAAGTAAAATCAGTTAGTGTTGCAGCCTCTATCTGGTTTACTAACAGAACAAACTAACTCAGTTTACTATAACTGCAATGTCATTTAACTGTTGTTGTTTTAATTTTTTATATGTCGATTCTGTTGGCACATAGCAGTTAGAATATTTGAAAACAGAAAATCAGTCTTTAATAGTTCTAAGTGCAAACTTCAAATTGGGTGAAGCAAATCACTAAATTCTTCCAACTCACAACTGAGTTTTATCCACTACCAGATTTTATCAGTCTGGGAAATCTGCCTTGCATAATGATCTTATTTATGTTCAGTTGCTTATGACTACAGGTGTATTTTTCTGTCCCTTTCTGTAACTGATCACATAATTTACAACGCGCTCTGCATATTCTGTATGATTTCTTTTACTAAAGGTCAATCCAGAGGAAGTACACCACAGGCCGTCCCGATCAGAAGGACTTAAATGAGAACCTGGCTGCCACCCAGGGCCTGGCACACATGATCACTGAGTGCCAGCGTCTCTTTCAGGTCGGGATCAAATGCAGCAGCGTTCATTTCTGCCCACAAAGAAATAATGCACGACTTCATCTTTATGTATGACATTAGGAGACAAACATGAAGCTGACTGATGTTTCCCCCTGCTGAGTTATTATTATTCAAGGCCACGCTATAATTGTGCTCAATGAGCTCATTTCTGAGTCTCTATATCATCATTACGTTGAGGTTGTCAGCATGTGCAATATGTACTGCTGCTGTCAGGGTTTAAGAAAAACAGACTTGATTTCTATGCATGTTTGAGTTTAATGTGGTTTGAAGAGTTTTCATACAAGGATGACTGACTCTTCTGAACCCACAGAGGGTAGCGGAATTCTTCCAAAACATGGAAATGAACAGAAAGCGAGAAGGAATAGGAGACATTGATTACAAAAATATTGTTTAACTTTTATACCAAAAATTACTCACTGAAGCATTTGTACCAGCAGGAGCAGATATGAGAGCAGCACAGTCTATTTTCTGCTTTCAGTCCTGAGCTGACGTGATTCGATGCACATTCTCTGCCTGTTCCCCAGATCCCTGAGGAAATGGTGACCCAGTCCCGTAACTCCTACATGGAGGCAGAGCTGATGGTGCCCCCGCTGGACGAGCTTTGCAAGGCTCATGAGGAAGAAGTGGATGAGGACGAGGAAGAGGAGGACGAGGAGGGATCCTATCATGCGCACCTAGAAAGGCTGATCCAGGCCTTGCTGAAAGAGGCCAAAGATAAGAGCAAAGGCTGGGTGTCTCGCTCGTCTACTGACCATACAGAACTGGCTTTTAAAAAGGTGTGCGGTCACTGCATTTCTGTAACAGGGACAGGAAATAATGAGGAGAACACAGGGGATGATAGGATCTTTATAGATATATGACGCCATGCTAGACTTATTATCCAATTAAGTCAAAACACAGACTAAAAGTTTAACTCCAGAAGTTGTGTGAGCTAAAATGAATTAAACTAAAGGGTGATATTGCTTTTTATTCATGCATGTTAATCCACAGAGACACACAAACTGATCCAATCTATATAGTATTTAAAGAGCCTGTTGTGTTTGTGTGTAAGGTGGGAGATGGTAACCCTTTAAGGCGGTGGCGAGTTTGCATCGAGGTGTCTGCAACTCCCACTGAGGTTCTGCAGCGGCTGCTGAAAGAGCGACCGCTGTGGCAAAGTGAACTACAGCAGGAGAAGATTCTGGAGACGCTGGACAAACAGACAGACGTGTATCAGTACTCCTGCTGCAACATGGCGCCTCAACCCAGCTGTGACTATGTGGTACTAAGGTCAGGATTACTTCACTTAATTTCCATATTTAGGTATTTTTTTAAATTTCTTATCTGGAGGACTAGTAAATTAAACGCATCATAGCATTTAGGGCAATCTATGCACTCACCTTGCATTATTAGTATTAGCTGATGTATACATAAACAGCTTTAATCACAATATGTATTTTCACACAGTAACTGTCAAACATCTGCTCGAATAGTTCCTAAAATAAGGAAACTTTCCAAAGTAAGGTACTGTTTTAAAAGTACAGCTGCAAATATTAGTTGATTAAAAGAAAATCATTTATTTTTTCCAGGAAAACATTAGATGTGATGGTTGGAAGTTCTCATATGTGAGAATGTGCTGGTGTCAGAATTTCTTGGTCTTGACAGAACAAGATATTCACTAGCGTCATCTTGTGTTACTTGTTAACCTGCTGGACGTTTTTTAATGTGATTAAATGAGTAAATAATCGATAGATTGATTGATAATGAAACAAGTTGCTTGCTGAAACTCTAGTAATGTAAGAAATAATCATGATCTTCATTTGTAGAGCACTTTCCAAGATACTTAAAGCATTCCAATCATTAAAAAAACACAATTCAGTGTATAAAAACCAGTACAGTGTTGAAAAGGAGAGTTCAAAGGAATTTAAACTCAAGTAGAATCAGGAAAGGCACTCCAATAAAAATACTTCAAAGAGGTCACTGACTCATCCAACTGGATTTCCTCGGGCAGATCGTCCCACAGCCTCAGGCCCCTGATTGTTTGACTGTTCACTTTAGCTTTTAACTGAGCCCCTGGAACACACAAAGGGCCCCAACTCAAGAATCTCAAAATGTGTGGCAGTACGCTTCACAACTCTGAACCAAAAAAACCCAACTTTAAAAGAGGTTATCTTTAAAAATCTCACCAAAATTACATCATCTGTAAAAATCCTGAACTGTAATAACAACGAATCACCTGATTTTTCAGTTTTCCAATAGTCTTTGAACTAACCATGTGTGATTTTAACTAAAACGAATGAAATCTAAGCCTAAAGTTGTGATATTCCATCAAATTTCCTTTATTATTCTTTGTGTCTTAATTAAAAATTAAACCAAAGAAACCATTTTCTCCGAGCAGATTATGCAAAAATAAAATAAAATGACTGTGTTCCTGTGGTTGTGACATGACTGCTGGTAGTTTTAAGTTTGTCTGGGCTGAACTGTAGCAGATAAAAGACAAGTATGGAAACATTAAAATGTGAGTAGTAAAATGTCTATAATTTGTGAAGAGCCACTGTTTCTATCAGGGATGGCAACGCCTGTGAAAAAATGTTGTACATGTTGAATCCATTTTTTTGCCCACTTTCTGTAAAAGAAATAATGAAAGATTTATGGCATTCTGATTGAGTCTTACTGCACAGACTGCATTCTCTCTACTGCTAGACATGGTTGTGCCGTGTCCATAAAGGTGCGTAACTTTTTATTGATGAGAAAAATGAGCCAACAGTGAGCAAAAATATGACAGAGAAAAGAAAGCAAAAAACACCCAGAAACAGCTTTGGTGTTTGTGGGTTAAAAGGGAATAAAAGTAAACAAAAATAAACAGTAAAATTGAATCGAAAACATATTTGAGAGCTAGTGTGAGGAGCCTGAAACAGCAATAATGCAATCGTGCCTCAGGGTCTGGCTGCTGAGTAGCTGTAGTCGCTCAATAGATTCTTGCTTCCTGCAGGTATAAAGATACTGCAGTAATCCAGACGTGATCAGATGAAAGCGCACAAATTGGTCTCTGTGTTTGAAAGTTAAGATAGATTGTAATAATAAAAGAGATGCCAAACAATATCTAACACTCCCACGTGAAATGCCTGACGTAACTGCCTCCCTCTCTTTATCTGTGCCTCTGCCCCCTCAGATCGTGGCGTACAGACCTGTGCAAAGGCTCCTGTGCACTCGTCTGTGTGTCCGTGGAGCATGACGACAGCCCACGCATGGGAGCCGTGAGGGGGGTGGTGCTGGAGTCGCAGTACCTCCTGGAGCCCAGTGGGACGGGCAGGACCAGGCTCACGCACATCTCCAGAGTGGACCTCAGGTACGGGCGGCTTTCAAGTGCCTTTCATGGCGAAGGTTTCAATCAGCTTTGCAGGAATCAATGTGCGTCTCTGCTGTTCTCATTGCAGGGGAAGATCTCCGGAATGGTACAACAGAGCGTTTGGTCACCTGTGCGTCAGTGAAGCCCAAAGGATCCGCTCCTCTTTTCTTCCTTTAGATCAGACGAGCCCCGAGGCCAAGAGCTGAGCCCCAGCAGTCGGCTTTATCTTGGGTCGCAGTCTGAGAACCAGCGACCCAGGAGGGAACCATGGACTCTAGTGTCTTTTCAAGGTGCTGAACGACAGGGAGCTTTACTGTATCATACTGTATTGAATGCACACACACACACACAGAAGGACACACACAATATTTTTTTTTGCCGTTTTTTCGTCAGGTGTCTTTCAGTAACATATCACTACTTATTTATATCATAAATTATACTTTTCCAAGCCATCTTGGTTAAAACCACACAACCCATGTTAAATGTGAAACAAGCAGTTTGAGTTTCATTGAATAGCCATTGATGTTTCATATAATTATCTTGCAACTTTGTGCATTAGGGGAAGAATTAATATTATTTATTGCTCTGATTCAGTCATTCAAATCCTCATTGTCTAATACAGCATCTAGAACAGAAAGGTTCAATAAAGCAGCACCAGCAGGTAAGATGGTTGCTATATCGGTTAGGATTTTATGTTTAATCTGACATAACAGGTATTGTAATAGAGTAAATTCCTGAAACTTATACATATCTATAACTGATTTTGTAATATATACGATCAAAAAATGCATAAGATTTACTCCTACTCTAAGAAATCTGTCTAAACTTCATCTTTTATCAGGGGAGCATGCATGACAAATATAATTGACACTATTCACAACATTTATTCTTTTCTGATTTACTATTGACTTTACTTGAAAAAGCAGGAAACGTTTACCCCTAATCTGATTTTATCAAGTAATGTTTTGAAAAACAAAACTAACGCAAACTGGACATCTATGATCTGCATCTATCTTTATACTCCTTCTACAAAGCTGTTAACTTACGTATTCACATTTATAATATGCAGTGATTGTACTGGATTCTAGAGATACTGTAAAAATGCAAAAACTTCTGTGCCCTAAAATCTACCAGTACAATGTGGATATGTGTCTGCACTGTGTTGTGAAAAGTGCACTAGTTTCAGGAAAACTGAGTACATGAGGGATCTGAGTCACATAAAGGGGAAACTCTCGTCGGGTCCATTAATGTGCTTTGGATACATTTTGTTGGAAATCACTGTTGATTTAGTTCTCTGTCACTATTTTCAGTGTTAATCTTATCTAAGTGAAATGCCATTTTAAAGCTATTATTGTCATTATATCTCTGTATATGGTATCATTGTTGCTTTAATTTTTTTTGCTGTCATGTTATACAATGTCTAAGACATGTGACCATTTCACTGCTTCTGGGAAGCATGTTTGAAATTTTTGCGTGTATGCGTGCGTGCATGGTTGTGCCCGTGTATCTGCAGTTTAAACATATGTACAGCCTCTATTGTAAATATCTGCAACGCTTTCTGTGCCAGCAGATCAGACATCATAGTTTTTCAGGGTCTTCCTATCATATTGATATGCTGAAATGTGAAACTTTCCAACCACCATCCTTACTATAGCAATAGCAGACTAAGGCTTGCTTTGCCATGGCACTGCCTTGGCTCTCTTTATTTCAGCTGCAGCGTTGCTATGGTGTTGCTATGATATGATATCTCTACAGTGCCACCGTAACCCTGCGTGGATGCCTTTTTGTTGGGGAACAGTGTGTGTGTGTGTGTGTGTGTGTGTGTGTGTAAATATGTGTGTATGAGAGAGACAAAAAGACAAAGAGTGAGTGACTTTGACATGAGCCCTTGACTGTGTGTGGAGAGGCTCCAAATCTAGCTGAGTAGCTGAGATCAGGGTGATTTGTGTTTGGTTATTTCTGACAAAGTGACAGAAAACAGAACCATTGTTTCTAAAGAAGAGAATAAAAAATCTAAAACTTCAACCGAAGCAGTTTTTGAAAATGTTTTACTGAAAAGTTTTAATACTACATTGCATAATAGCACAAGATACAGCAAGTACTTGTATCAGATCATCTTTGTCATATGTTCTGGTGTCCATTGGGTGGTGCTGTTGTCCCTCTGGAGGAAGAATGAATCTGCAAAGTGTGCCATGGAAAATATTTTTAGATAACTGAGTGAATGAAGAGTCATCAGAGCATCAGGGGGTTCCACCCTGAGGACTGTTTCCCTCTTCTCTCCTCGTGTCCTTTCAAGTAATGGATGGAAGCTAAACCTCCAATGCTCGGATCAATAGTCAATCACATTTACCTACTTAGCTGTGTTAGATGGGGACTCTCGCAGAGGACAGTGAAGGTGTTTGAATACAGACGCTGCTCTCTGTCCGTTAGTCCTGTGACAACGCAGAAACATTTAACTTTTAGCTCATTTAACATGTCAGTGGTTTTTATCTAGAAAGTAGGGCAGGCAGTGACAGCTCCTGAATGTCAATGATCCTCTGCACTGTGGGTGTACTTCAGCTCCAATAGCTCATGGGATCTGACAAATGAGGAGAATCATGTTGCAAATTAGATAGAAAAAATAATGAATCTTCCTGACAAGGTGAAGCAAACATTGGTTTTCACAAGAATCCACTGGAGAGATCATTTTTATTCTCGGAGTCACAGAAGTTTAAGCAAATATTGATAATAAAGATGGTCTTTGCAAAAGAAAGTAATTTGATATGGCAAGGTGGCCCTCAGTATGTGCAGATAAAATGAAGAGGATTTAAAAGATTTCACAGGATGACCCTGCAAAAGGATTTGAGGGTGACCTCTTCTGGAGAAAACATGGATTGCATGTTCAGCTAGTACCTTTCTCCAAGAAGTCTCATGTCTGAAGGCCAGTTTTATATGAACTTTTGCTGTCTTTGTCCACAGGTTCCACCACAGACTGAGTATATTAGAGGGAATATAAGAGCTATATTGATGAGCCGCATTGTACTGTAGTGCATGAACATGACAAAGTAAGTATTACTGGGTTTTGTAACTTCATTTATGAGACAATTTTGCTCTAACTTTCTAATTACATTTCCCATATTTCAATTTTTTTAAGGATGTGATCAGAAACTACTATGTTGCACATTATTTTGCCAAATATCCCCCAAAAATTAGCTATAACTTGTTCCCCTTTGCGATGTGCTCATTACTGCACAGGTAATTGTCACTACATTGCTTTTAAACTGAACAAAACTTAAAAACATGATGATTTTTAGGCACTTTCTGATGAGGAAGGTTTTCTAAACATTCACAAGCAGATTTATTGATGTTTATCTGCAATGGAACCCAGAGATAATATCAGAGGTGATGTTCTCAGGAAATGGAAGTCACAATAAATGTATAAATTTCACTACATTGTGTCCATACACTCAGATTTGAGTGAGTTGTGGCTCAGAGAAGGAGTTTTGAGGGAGGTCGTTTAAGCTTGGATTGAATTTGGTCTTCAGAAACCCCACAAAACTAGTTTTAGCGCAGTGACACCAATAAGAAGATGCTACCCTGTTAAAATTACAATATATCAGTTCAGTCCAAATGTTCCACTACATGTCATTGTACATGTTAGCCAGCCTAATTTTGTGATTCTTTTTTGTTAATCATTTATGTATCTTTATAAGTAAGTAAACTGATTCCGCAGTCCATCAGTCTGAACTGCTAAAAAAGAAACTCCACTCTGTTAAATTATTTACTTAGAATTAAATATTAACTTATATATTTTGCTTCTCTAACATATTCTAAAATGAGCAAAAAGTGTATATTTAATCATTCAATTTAATATTCCTTTTTCTGTGTGATGTCTGTCCACAGAAAAACTGGAAGGCCTAAAGCCAATGCATTATACTGAGTATGAAGTATCAACTTGATACATAATAAAGCCTTAAAATTGATTAAATCACTGGAGATATTGCAAACTAGTGAGGCTTATTGTAGAACTGATGGCTAATCTTTGCCCATCCTCACTTATGTAACTCTCAAGTCGCAAATAACAGGATTTGAATGAATCTCTCATCTCCAGTCATTAAAGGGGCCATTATTCACACTATCTGAAGAACCCAGCGAGCAGTGATGGACTTTCTGCATGTTGTTTAATGTTGTTGCTCTTTATCTGCACCATGTTCACATTATGAAAACCGAGCAGGGAGAGAGAGAAAGGCAGAAGGAAACAGATGTCTGTTCCCCTGAGACCGACTAATCCACTGTCTTCTTCCAGACAACCACGATAAGGTCGTTAATGAATAAATTATCCAATGACTGAATTATTAATGAGGCCATGTTGGCATTTGTGTGTACAGTATCCTAGAGTATATAATAATAATCATTGCATTCAGAAAGAACTTGTCAAGCTTAAGCTAAAGTGCTTTGTAGGTTGAAGGATTTAAAATGAAAATTTGTACATGGCAACAAATGTATATTGCCTGGTAAGGAAATACTCTACACAATTAATGACAAAAATAGTTTTGATATGTATTGGTATAGAGAACCTTAGTTGCACAAACTGCTAGAAATTTGTATCAAGATTCCGTTTTATCACAAGCAATGTGATCCAGTTAATATCGCTTGTGAATTGTCCGCCTCATCCTTTAATTGTACTGCAACAGTGCATGCAAAGTTTAATGTTTTTCCTTATATATTTCACATTTGGCTCATTGAATCCAATCAAAAAGTATTGCTTATATAAATGTTTTTGGTTGAGGATGATTTCTACAGAAAAAATCAAGGATGAGAAAATGCATCTGCTTCTATATGTGCACTTTTATACAGACTGAGTATAGAGCAAAACTGACCAAACAATAATAGCCCGAGTAATCTAGCAGGTTCATCACAGCACCTGACAGAGCCCCTTTTTCCACAGTAGTAATTGCTGACATTTGCACTCATTATGGCATTGAACGCACAAGTGCACGTAATAACATCAGTGATGGCTGCACTCCACGTAGGCATGTGGGCGAACCATGCCAGGCATCCAGCATGAACAACACACAGGCCCTGGAAAAGGAAGCGCTAATAGAAATCCAGTCATTGTTCATGTTACATCTGCTTTCAAAAAGTTTGAAAAGTATGTTATGAAACACGACTGCTGGGTGTTATAATAAAAGTCAAACCGCTTATCAGGCTCAGCACACAAAAAGAGAGTTGGTCCCACTTTGTGTCTCTCATGTATTACCAGTGAATTTGAATCACAGATGCAGTCGTTTTTGGGAAGAAATAGCAGCGGATATCATTTAACAGTACTCATTGCTCTCCTGAAAATGTCCAGAATCCTCAAAGAAATATTACCTCTTCTGTCAAAAAAAGGGAAAAAATGTTTCCCAAGTTGTAATTGTATTTCCTCCTGCTTCCAAACCTTACACTTGAAACTGTAAAGCACAAGCACAAATGTGGAAGATTGTTTTGTTAGGAGATATAAAACACTGGAACAAACATCATCTGTGTAAAATTTTTGATTGACATCTTTTTTGATATGAAATTTCTGGCTACTATCTTGATTTAGAAAAAAAAAGTCACATTTTGGGAAAGTAGTTAAAAATATCTTTTATTGTGTGACAGATTTAATATTTTCTCAACCAGATAAGAAGAAAGGACTCTTGAATAATTATGGAAATATCATCAGACCTGTGGTATGTGTTATTAGATGACCTTAAAGGTTTTCCAAACATTGCCAAGTAGTTTTTCCCTGCTTAGAACGGCGATTTGGCTGTAAAAGTAATAAATGAGCATACTCCAGTATTTGTTGGTAAGTCTGCATTGGCAAATCAGGCCTGTTTGAAGATTAGAGGTTTTAGAATAATTTAATAAGATTTTAGTATTTGTGTGCTGAGCCAACCCTGCACAATGTATAAGAGCTTTGATGTCGCATTATGGAAACATATATGTATGTAAATTGTGATACAGATCTTAATTCTAGACTGTCGACTCAAGATTGCCATGATTTTGCAGTGTTACAGGAAATTCAAACCTCCAGCAACTCGCTATTGAGGGACAGCAGTTGAACAAGTTGTGCCCACAACTAATATTTCAGTGCTTTTTAAACAGATATGGTGAACTGTTTTTCCATTTCTGATTTAGGACACCATGTGAATGTTTGTCCGACATTCACTCCATGACTTTGTATTCTACCAATTAGTGAGGAAATGTGGTCAATATGATCACCAGCCAGCCTCTAGCTGCGTCTGTCTGCCTTTTAACCCAGAGCAGGCAGTGTACAGTGGGTTCTTAGCGCTTCTTTGATGAAAACAGCTGCCTGCTGGGGCCAAAAATGCTACAAGAGCGGTGAGAGAGAAGCAAAGCAGTAGGGCTGGACAGCCAGACAATGAACTGAAAGCTGCTGTAAAGCTCCATAAAGCCGAGGAGAGCTGCAGATTCAGGTGATAATTCTCTGCAGGTACGTCGATACAAACAATTCTCTTCCACGGTGCCACATTGTTTTCACATGGCCCTTTGACATATTGCTCTAATAGAGCGTAAACTCCTAGTGGTGAGTCAAACCAGATATGTGATCAGGTGTGGCCTCCACTGCATCTGCTGGGAAACACCTGTGTGACTGTACCATACATGTGTCATGCTTTAAATCTTCCCTTTTGAATCCCTTATTTCCACAATACTTACTCAAAATAGAGAACAAGTTTTCACAGTGTTGAATAAAGTTAAGTATGTTTTTACCCTGCTGCCTCTAAAACTCACACTTTTGCTTTGAGTAAAGTGTCTAAATTCAATATTCTTTTATTTTAAGGCTGTAAATTCCGGCTGTGCTGTGCTTCTGGTTATGCACATTCACCAATAATTCAGCGTGACAGGTGTAATATCTTTGGAAATCTTGAGATCTTGAGTAGAATTTCTAATAAAGTTCTGAGAGCTCGAGCAACGCTTGGTCGCATATTAACTGACTCATCAGGGGACTGAGGCTCCACGGCGTTGGAGAGATTGAGCCATACTCCATCACTGTCACGTATTCTGACAACAGAAGTGTAGATGCCCCTAACAAGCAGATGTGTTTATCCGTTGTTCGCTGTTCTCTGGTGTACACATTTTCAGAACTGACCTTGCAAACTGTTTGGGGCCGTATATGTATTGTGCATTTCATCAAATGGAAGAGCCTGTTTCATGTCAGCTCTGTTATCCAACCAGCACGCTTAACGAGCTCCATGTTCCAACCCAGTCAGAGAGCCGAGGCCTTGATCCCAGGCTGTGACCCCTGTCAAAGGACCGGCTCCTTCATCCCTGGTGACAGCTTTCCACGCTGAAGGAGGGCATTACTACAAACCAGTGCCTCCCACCATTTAGATAAAGGAAATGTGGAACTGTGGCATAGCTTACAGAAAAAAAAACATCTCTTAAAAACGTATGTTATTGAAGCATTCTGTTACTGTTCATTATAAATCCTTCATCTTCAAACTTTTCCTTAACTAAAACCATCATCTAGCTGCACATTTTTATCATCTCGCTGCACATTTCTGAGTTCATCTGGAGGAGTTTAAAACGTGATTCATAAGAGCAAAGATGGTCTAATCTTCTTAAAGGGGTGTGTAATCCTTAAAACATGACAATGACCAATATTGAGGGTATGAGATTTTAGACTTTTGTCTCGATGCACTCTTTCCTTTAGAGGCGTTCTTCTTTATCTTTAAAACTTTAATAAGCTACTTTGGGGTGTCCTTTGAGGATTGTCTTCTGCCATTCCACCTGTATTAAAGCATCTAAGCGATTTGTCAGGGAATATAACCTGTGTGATGAACGTACTTAGCCCCTGGATTGCAAGCAGGCAATAAGGAAACCTTGTCTAATGCTCTCAGAATGTGGTCTTAAAGTGTTTTTGTCTGTAGACCCTTTTCACAGCAGATGTTTTGGCCCTTCATAGCTAGAAAAGCACAGCTTTAATTGATGACATTACAAATGGCCGCATTTCATTTAGGTGAGCTACTTCCAGACAGTGTCCTTATATTGTGCAGTCTGGCTCAATGTAATAGCACAGTGGGAGACTTAATGGCACTGAGCCATTGTCAACTAAATTTGCCTCACCTGTGCCATACAAGTAAAACGTCTGCTGTGAACGAGGTCTATTGCTAAGTGTTTTTATCAGTGAAGATGTGAAAAAAACTGCCAGTAGAGACAGACTGTAATATGAGTCTTCAATACAAATCAGGTTCCAGTAGCTTTGAGAATGCAATTTTCTTAATTTCTGTGCAACTAAGTGATTTATTCTTGTATTCTTTCCTATAAAAACAGTAATTTCCCTCACAGGTCATTGATTGAACCCCTAAAAACGAATCTTTCTGTATCAAAGTTACATATTTGGAAGGAGACTAGTTCCCTCCTTCTTAGAAATGGCTTCAGTGTACCTCTACAATGTGCAGATCTTTGAAGTCCCAGCCTCTCTTTCTCTTTCCACCTCTCACCACTACAGCTCAAGCACACCAGCTCACCTATGACTCTGCTCAAACAATGTAAAACTACTACACAATAGCAAGATGTATTGAAGTAATTCAGTCACACGTGTTCAAACTGGATTCTGAAAAAAAAAAAAAGATGCGGAACGCTCCACCCTGCAAACTGACAGGACTGGTTCCTTAGGTTTGAAAACTTTGAAGTCAAAGTCCATGTTTTTGAGACTTTTATATTGGCAGGTTCATTGTGAAAACTGACAGCTTATTTCACTGATGATATCTTCTAGCATATAAAAAGATGACATATTGATGACATATAAACAAGGTAAAACTAACTCGATCTTTAAAATTTCCAAATATAAAAAACTACATTTGGTCCTCGCTGGTTTGTTTCTTTAACAGAAATAAAGCAATATTATTGTACTGAAAAGCAAGAGGAACAATGCAATAAATAAGATGGCAGAACATGCGGCTGAAAAGAAATGATTACATACTATAACCTTATTTGGAACCATTCTAACAATATGATAGCCATGGGGTTGTGCCTGTACTTCTTTCTTTATTCGAAAAGCAATAATGAACAGAGAAAAATGAAAAAAGCAGAGAAGAAAAGCTTTTGGTCCAGCCTTATTCAGCTCATATGTATTTTTAAGTTTATTGTCAGTAAATGTTCGAGGAAAAAGACTGAATTCATAGAAATCGCACAAAACTGCTTAACGGATCAATGAGACAAGAAATCTCAGAAAGTTGCTGTACTGTAATCCATCTCTTATCTCTTTCACACTCTCCCTCATGCACGCAAATACGCACAGATACGAACATGCATGGACACACACCCACGCACAGCCATCCTAATGGTGACTCATTTCTGTCCGTGAACACAGGAAGTTATTACCTGTGATTCTGTCACCATCTGAGGTCATCCCAGTGCATCAACAGGTCTGCTTTTCAATTGCCTCTAATGGCAGGAGGAAACAGGGAAGGAGAATAGACAGTCTCAAATCCAATCCATCCTGCTATTTATCGCAGAAAAATTGCAGTGTTGCTTTTGTCCAGGCACCTGTCTGACTTTCCAGCCATTTAAATGACAAACAGCTGATTGTCAGTAGGTTTTGTCAAATCTAACCCACAACTATTACACCAACAAGAAAAAAAAAACAACCTCTGTGAATCAATCTGTATTTTCGCCAGCGATCAAACCCTTTCTGACAGACGTCACCTCCGCTGCTTTCTCTCTACCTGATCCTCACTGAGTCCCAGTCCCCTCTGAAGCTCCAGCACTCTGATCATCAGCCCACACAGGACGCTGGCACTACCTCCACACATCTCTACAAAGCTGCACTGGAACAGAGAAGAAAATAACTGCCTGCCCGCGAGCACTGCACCTCTACTGGAGGTGAAGGAAGGGAAAGAAAGACACGAGGTGGATAAGAGATGAGAGAGGCAGAGAGGTGGGGAAAGAGAGAGAGAGAGAACAATGTTAATGCTTTTACCCAATCACCAGCCAGATCCCGGTTAAGACCTCTCTTTCTCCTAAAGAAGTCTTTTGTGAAATCACGACAAAGCTGCAAAAGCAAGCCTTTGTCTGAAAACAAAGAGGAGTGTGTTTGTGTGCGAGAGAGCCTGCCATTGTGGTTGTGTAAGTGTGTGCGTGAGCCCAAGTGTGTGCACGTCTCAGCGCTAGATAGCATGTGTTAGAGAAATTGCTTCTCTTGAGTATGAGGGAAGTGTGTAACGGATGCAAGTGTGCAGTTGATGGAGTGTGTGTGTGTGTGTGTGTGTGTGATTGTCTCTTTCATTTCCTTTGTGCTGATGATTGGGTTCAGGGATGGGGGGGTGGTGGATAGATGAGATGGCCTCTGCTCATCTGTAAAATTCTCTAATGTGCAACACATCGCGCACGGGCACAGATTGAAAATTCCACTCCCACGTCACCCAGTGCTCGTCGCCCCTGTCAACGGTCAGCATCTCAAGACAACAAGGAGCGAGACATCCAAGTGGCATCGCTGCCTGCCTGTAAGAGAATACACTCAGACGTGCACGGGCAGAGTAACCAATCAGCCTCTATAGCCACCTCGCTAATGGAAATCCTGCCCGGCAGATGTGCCTTGGTGGAAGAACACATGGGGTGTGAAACAGGCTTATGTATGCAGACAGGTAGTGGACTGGTAGGCTCGGCCTGTGCAGCCACCAGAGGATACTGTAACTGTGTGAGAGACTGTGGCTGGACCTGCGAGTCTCAAATTAATGCATGACCAAAACAACAGCATCCAGGCATGGTTAAACATGCAGGACATTGTGGCATCATCCAGTCCAGCTGCCTGTAAACAAACCGTTTGCATATAATACAGTGAAATCAGAAGGGGGTAGTGCATCAAAAAAATACACTGACGCTGATAGTTTTGGTTAATATATTCTGTAGGGATGCTTGATAAACCAGAAGGCGCTATAGATGAAGGAGGAGAGGTGATGAGGTAAGAAAGTGGGTGTAAAAAGTGATATTTTAGTGCTGGAAGGGGAACAGGGTTGAGGACACCGGAGAAAGAAGAGTGAAGGGAAAAATATGATAGAAGAAGAAATGAGTGTCAGGAGAGCAATCCTGGGATGCCTAATGAGGAAACAGCAGCAGCAGAGTTAAACCAGGGGAAACAATAAGTGGGCCAGATGGATTGCTTCTGAATATATAAACAGCCTCTGTCTTGAAACCAGGAACCCCTGCATGAACTCCATCTGAATTGCCCCTGCACTGCACTGCACTCCAAATCCAGCCTCCAGTAAAAGCTATTTATTGCTGCATTTTTTTCCTCTTTTTTTAAAACTGTGTATTCTTCCACGTTTGAACCTTCGCAGCCACTAAGTCTTAACAAAATCTATTAAGCAACAAAGCAAAACAACAACATCCAGCGGTTTTGGGCGCTGCTGTGCTCTGTATGAACCCATGCATGGATGGCTCCATGTTATTCCGCTTCAGCACCCTCCCAGAAAGGCCGCAGGTGCGCATGCGCGGCCAAAGCGCGCTACCGCAGACAGGGGGCGTCAACATGGCGCTGTCTCCTCGACGACCGCACTGACTGCAACCTGCCAATGAGAGAGAGACAGAAAGAGGAGAGAGAGAAGCGTAGGCTACCGTTCCGTCAAGCCTCCGTCCTCTTTTTTTCTAGCCCTATGAATCCCTATACATTTTCAGGAGGATAGGGTGAATTCAGAGGATTTTTTTTTTTTTCAAAAAGCGGCGCTCCCCCCCTTGTTTTTCCTGCGCAGTTGGATGGTTTTTGTGCGGCGGTAGCAGCAGACGCCCGAGCTTGTAGAGCAGGTGTGAGAGACAGCGGCGACCGCTCCTCTCCTCCCTGTTTCCAAAGGGGAAATGTCGAGCGAGAAGCCGGTTTCAGCACCACCGGGCTCTGCTTCTTCGCTCACGGACACAGACCGAGACCCCCATCCTCCGCCGGGCTCCTCCGCGCTGCAGCAGCAGCAGCAGCAGCAGCAGGTCGCCGCGGGCGCTGGCTCCGGCTCCACCGGGGAAAGGATGGTGTCTGCAGCCGGCTCTATGGTTCTCCCGGCCGGGGTGATCAACCCCGCCGTGCCGATCAGGAATATCCAGATGAAATTCGCCGTGCTGGTGGGCCTGATCCAGGTCGGGGAGGTTAGCAACAGGGACATCGTGGAGACGGTGCTGAACCTGGTGAGTTAAGCGGGACCACGCAGTGTTGGAAAACAGAAGGGAAGCCATAGAACACAGTAGAATCACTGCGCCCTAACCCGCTATGTTTTATTTACGATGCTTCACTCCCCTGGTTGTGTGGCTTTCAGGGGATGATGTCATTTGTTTGTTCGGAACATGGATGTGTTGTTTATTTTCTTCATTTTCTGTAGATTAAGAAAGGAGCGAGGCTTCCTGTTGGGGGGAGGATAAATAAAGCAGTATTATTGTAAAGCTGAATGAAGCATGTGACCCCACCAAGGCAGTGAGGGTTGTCTGATCTCCAGCCATTGTTGACTAAATGACCCGTTTGCGGTGCAGACGGGCAAAAGACGTTTAGAGTGAAACTGTGCGGAGTGTGCAGGTTATTCTCCTGACCCCGATCTGTGCCCTGAAGTGATGCATAGGCAGTTTGCAACAGACGGCGAACGGTCACAACGTTGCGCACAACACCGAACCCCCCCCCAAAATCGGAATCAAATCGATTTCCTAAAGAGCCGAATCACGTCTGTCAGCACGGAAACACAGTGATCCAACGCGGACAAAGGCCGACTAGCATTAATGCTACCCATCGACATATGTGTGTGGATGAGAATGGCTCCAATTTATGCACAGGCCTATTGTTGAAGGCTGGGCCCTGCATCCTGTGCGCAAAGGAGTGATGTATAGGTAGCTTTGAGGCGGTTAGTGCTTTATATTACTGTGCTTCAAACCGCGATTATTTATGGAGCAGATATACGTTGCCACCCCCCTCCTCCTCTCAGCTTTTGCCCCTTCACATCGGAGGTTGTGTCGGCGATGCTGGGCCTACCCCCTACACAACACATCCAGAGGATTTAATCCAGCCGGGGGGGTTTGACATGACTGGTGTGCATCGTTACGAAACAGATGAGCAAAATGCACAGGTCCGGAAGACTTAGAGGGATATAGGACGTGTGTGTTGGCTGTTTTCCCCTCTCCATGCATCAGGCGATGGCGTGTACTGCATGATATTCCATATCTGCCAAGGAAAAAGGGGGGCTCTGATCATCTGATCGTTTCTCTTTTGAGGAAGAGGTGGACTAATATAGAGCTGGTATTTAAACTGATTTCAGTGCAGTGTTTTCTGGACTATTTCAGGGTTTCATGTTGCCAGTGGCCTATTTACTCAGTGGATGCTTGGAGCAGGACAGCCTACAGCTGGGCTAAGCCATTTTCCCTAACAGTCAGAGTGGTGAGCCATCCTGATTCAGGTTGCCTCTCATCTCCCAATCGATTATCGGTAGTACACGGAAGAGCAGAGGGGCTTTGCTGGCTCACTCCAACCTTGTTTCCTTCTCGTACAACCCCCCGGGTCGCACAGGCCGATAACCATCCATCCTGCTTCATGGCCTCCTCCTCATCCTCATCCTCCTCCTCCTCCACTCAGGAGGGACGGAGAGAAGTGATTCTGCCTGCATAGACTGGCTTGGCAGGGCAGCGCCATGCATTTAAAAGCAGGTGGAGAGGGGTTGGGGGAGGAGAAGAGAGAATGGAGGAGGAGGAGGAGGAGGAGGAGGTTGTAGGATGCTGCAGTGGCTATGTGCTCAGAAATCACCAGCTGATGCAGCGGAAGAGGAGAGTACTCTGGATTGGCCCACATCAGATCAGTGAAAGCTCATCAGAGCATTCATCTGAAATGCACTCTCTGGTGATTTTTATGTAAATACCTGCTTTTAGGCCAACATTTTTTATTTGTGGACGTTGGTCCGATGCATTAACGCACAAAAGGCCCGACAAATTAAAGCAGTATGCGTTGGTCATACAAAGCCTTACTTGCTAAATCCTGAATTGAACAATCAGTTCTGGTTTGCAAGGCTGCCAATAGCTAAGCCTGTTAGGGAATTCTGCTGCCCAGCTCCTTAATTAAAAGAGTTGAAACAAAGAGGTGTGGAGGCAGGAAACCTCAGTGGTCATGCTGCTGGTACAATGAGTCCACTGTGACCCAAAAGCTGATCCATTATTCCAGTCAATGTGGGAGACCACAGCAGACACATTCTCCGTCCACCGTGGTCGTATTGATCAGATCCCACTGCGGCTTCTGGGAACAGATGGCTTGTCGGCTCTATCAGATACGCTCCCTGTTCTATACGGCACGACGCTGGCCTGTGCCTGGAGATGAACTATGGAATTAAAGAAAAGAAAAGGAGAGAGATAACAGTTGACATGGCCAGAGTGCTGCATTGCTGCCTTGTGTAGCGCACAACTAATATATTGAACTAATAGTATTTTTTAAATACAATTCAACACTTGCAGTCCATGCAGTGCATACGTATGCGTGCATTAATTGCGTGGGGTGCTAGCGGTGAGGTGCTCGGCTATTATCATCAACAAGGCATCACAGTTGTCAAGGCAACACTGCTCTTTGACTGCCTGCATCCAGACGCTCGACCACCTGGTGTTGCTTTCCACTTCCGGACTTCTCACACAGCACTCTGTCACAGCGCTTCTCTCTATCTCTCATGCTTCTCCTTTGTCTTTCTGCCTCCTATCATGTGCTAATATTTCTCTGCACTAGACGGCAACAACAAGGACCAAATCAGAGAGCAAGGTGCGCTCCAGTGCAGCTGTATTAGTCTATAGGGTTGATTTATATTCAGATGGGTAAATTTATTCTCAAACCTCCCATAGGGGTTGAAGTGAATTGAGATTTGGCTTCGAAGGCCGTAGCGTGTGATTCATACAATTTTCATACTTCAGTGATCCCTACATGGAAGCATCTGTGATGTTTCTCTTCTCATTTGTTCAGCTTTTTAATTTGTCACCAGTCCGTCCATGTTTAGATGTGCATCAAGACGGCTAATGCAAATGTTACAGCTGAGCGGTTCTCAGCCTGGGAGTTTAGTCCCTTCCAAGGGGCTGTGAGATAAATCTGAGGGGTCATGAGATGATTAATGGGGCAGGAGAGCAGAAGCAGATTTATTTTTCCAGATATTCCTTTAATCTTTGATTTTTTTCCCCCCTCTTCTTGAGAATTACTGAGCAGTTTTTAGCTTTTCAGGCCTCGGATAAAACCGGACAACAAAATCTCTCGTTGGTTGGCCTGGATGTATTCAATTGGTGATGCTCTACTTTGTGGACAAACAAAAAGGTTGGATGTCACTATTGCAGATGATACTCCACAGGACAGGATACTTTGTGGTGTAGTGATGGGCCCATTTACTGCTTGTGTCATCCCCTTTAGAAGACATTGCTTTCTTTTTTCTCACTGCACTGCTGGTTCTGTGGATTGAAACCTCATATGTTTCTCCTCGATGTGCAGCCACTTCTCTTCCAGCCTCTGCTTATTTGTGTTGTGCTGTTGGTTATCCAGAGAGGAAACCAGGTGAGGAGCAGAGTTTGCTGACAGAAGGAAAGGGGTTGACATGTGACTTGTCTGTCTGAACCCTACTGTCATTTCTTATTCTTTATTTGAAGTACTGAGACATACATTTCAAATGCATCCACAGACAGTACTGTCATTCTTTCTGCCTAAGTACAGCACCAGCTGTGCTTATTTATAGGCAGCTTTATCTGGTTGTAATGCTTTTTTGGGATCAAAACAGTGAGTTTCTCTGGCTTAGAAAACGATAGGTGACACACTCCTGGTCTTCATGTCGGCACGTTGCCTTTTATGTCCTCATGCATCATCCTCCTTGGTCAGATGCAATATCTTCTGGCAGTGTCAATCCCCACCTGAGCTCCTTCAGAGGTCCCCCCGAGTCTCTGTTAGCAAACGTCTCATTATCCTTGTCCACACACACTCCACAATCACCAAGGTCACCTGATACTGAGTCCACAGCCAGCAGAGTCGGAGTCAGCACAACATATTGAGTCACACAGACCCAAAAAACACACATGCGCTCACTCAGATGTGCTTATTTTGACATTGAATCATGAATACAGACACAAACTCAAACTACACACATTTTTTTTTTTTAACTCTTTTCTGAATGATACCAGAGAAAGTTCAAGGAAGATGAGGAAAAATGAGGGTGTTTTGTCATGTGTTCAGCACTGCTTGACAGACTGTCTGGAGTGCAGCGACACTGGCATGCTGATTTATACCTCGCAGATTTGGAAAGGAATAGGTCGCCTGTTTTCAAAATGTATTATGCGGTATGCCATTTTGCCCTGAGGTGGTTTGAAACATCAGTACTGAGGACTCAGTTTAATTGAACCGATCATCCAGCTTGCCCTGTGGCTGCAGACTTGGGGCAGAGGCTAACTATTTCCCTGAAGCGCCGTTATCTGCTTGTATGGCCATGCAGGCGAATAACAATGCGTCATTGTGCTTGCACAGCCATGCTGCTGAGTGTCCCAACAAACATCTCACTAATAGACGTAAGTAGTCGAATAAATAATGCATTTCCTGGCAAGTGTGGATTGAAATATACTTTGACATAAACACAACAGATGTTTATTTAGATATACCAGTTATCTGACATTGAGTATAGTGTTGTTTCCAAAAGACATTTATTTTCCACTGTGTTTTTTATTGTAGCTATAGTGCACAATTAAAAGTAAACAATAATTCAATACCAATGCCATCTCCAGGTGAAGACCTTACAATATTACATTAGAGAGAGAAACCCAACAAAAGACAAAGAAAAGACAGTCTTAAACATCACTATGTTAGTCTGTTTGTCAGTGAGATTACACAAAAACTAACTGGCCAAATTTCATGAACTTTAGTGGAGAGGGGGGACCACTTTATTTAAAATTGTGAGCTAGGGCATTTCCCCTGGTGAATGATGCTTTTTGAAGAACACAAACGTTGCAGGTTTCAACTTGTTAAATGTGAAGATTTGCTGTATTCTTATTTCCTGTCTTAAGTGACGCTTAATTAATTCGGGCAATGGACTTTCAAATATAACAAGACTAAAATAGATGCGCGATTTGAAGACATCATCATGGGCTTTAAAAAATTAGAATTGTATTTTTTTTTTTTACAAATTTTTGACAGACAATTCGACTTATCAGGAAAAGAATTGAGTGATAATGAAAATAATTGTTAGTTTTAGTTTGTTTAGTTTATATTCAGCCAGAGTTACCTTTTACTGTGATTTTTCATTAAATTTGATGTAATGTCAGCGTAAAATAGCATATGAGACAGTTCCAATCATTGTGTTTAATTTCTCCATTTTACTATGATTGTAGTAATATTTTCTGTTCACATGCCCATTTTCACTATATGTATTTGGATGTAATGTTAGAAGTACTTGTGTAATCTCCTTAAAATGAGAAAAACAATGAATAAAACATTGTCCATTACAATTTCAAAATGTCTTTTTTTAAGGTGAGGGTCAGTCCAATAAAAATATTCATTCTACCATCACATAAGACAAAAACCGCTTCAGATCTCCACAACGCAGAAACGGCAATTTGAAAGAACAAATGTGAAAATAGTTGCAATTTTTTTTCCTGTTCATCGGCTAACCAATTAATTGGCTGATCATGTCCACTTTTAATGCAAACTTAGTTATTTCTGAACTAATTTCTACTTTAATTTTTGTGAAGAAGAGCAAACATCATGCTCAAGCTCATGCTGGAGCAAAGAGAAGACACATCAGCAGCCTCTCACCCTAAAAACCCAATCATTTGCTTCATAAGAATCAAACTGAGAAACATATGCTGTTTTGTAGCACTGATGCAGTTGAGATTCACACCAGTTTCCGCTGTCTGGTGGCAGGAGGGAGCAGGTGGAGATGAATTTCAAACAGTCACAATACTTTAAATAAGAGTGTTCTTATCAGTAATAGGAATTAGAATGGCAGTTGTTCAAGAGCCATGACTTGTGTCAATTGTGTCACATCAGAGCACTGGGGATTGACCCGTAAATGAAGTTGTTGTCATGAAACCTTACACAAGTGTAGTAGATGTATGGACTGTGAGGAAAAGATCTTTTCTTTATACCTTTATTTTGGTACAAAAATAGGACACTAAAATGTTTTTCATTAGATTTCACTGCCAATTTGTTCCACAGCATTGCATTGTATTATTGCTCTCTCCCCATTCACTTAGTCTAGTTAACCCAAAATAACTGCACAGGGGAGTTACCAAAATGGTTGCTGAGTGGTGAGACTTGCCTACAAGTACTTTGAAAAAGTGTCTAAGGAACCCTGAAATTTCAACACAAAAATGTTCTAAAAGGAGGATGCACATTTTGTTTCTTCACCGGGTGTTTTGCAGTCTCCTGCCAGATCATATTTGGGGGTTATTTTTGGGAAAGATTAGCCGCTGTAATGCTGCAGAGGAGCTTAGTCAGTTTGTGCCTGGGGTCCACTGCCAGTGCCGGTCCCGACCCGAGGGAGAAAACTCAATGTTTTTACATGTGGTGACCTGCCACTTTAACTGCATGAACACACACACACACACACATATACACTCTCTGTGCCTGTTTGTCCCTCTCTCTCGCTCACACACACACATACATACGTGGGTGTGTGCATGTACGAAAAGCTGGAGGATGGAGGGTGTGGCTTCTGCTGCAAGGTCATGAGTGACTTTGCGATCTATCACACAGCTGGGTTGTCCTGACCCCTGCAGGAGCCACAGAGAGCGTGAAAGACAGGAGGAAGGAGATGATGTGAGAAGGATGCCCTTTTGCTGTAGGGAGAGCGACGGCGGGAGAAAGGTGGCGAACTAAAGATAGCAAAATGATGAGAAGCATTCAGAGAGTTTCAGAGGGGAATATTGAAAAGTCTGTGATTGTCCTTCAGGTGTTCTTTTCTTCGGTCCAGCTGTATGGTGTTCTGTCGGGGTCTGATGAGTTCCAGCCCCCCTGTGGTGCCTCATCACGCTGTGGGTATCGCAGCTCTCCCCTCTGCTCTGCACCCGGTGACACAGCAGTGAAATACAGTAGGAAGCCCATGGGCCTTAGTACACGGCCGAGTTTGCACAGTTTTTGTACAGAGCACGAGAGATGCCTTGACATTTTGAGATTTAATTGGCCATTTTTCTTCATCACTCAGGTGTCACTGTGTGGGATTAGCTTGTACTGGCTTGTTAGCATGAGCAGCTCTGTGAAATCAAGGTCACCAGTGACAGCTTCTGCCCGCCGAAGCATCCTGGACAAATGTGGAAAACCCGACAAATATCTGGAAAAGGAAATTACCCAATTAAAAATATAAATGTCAGATTGCTCCGTAAACCACAAACCCTTTCAATCCCAAATCCTCTTACTGGGATCTGCTTGCTTCAGACTTGCATGAGTCTTTTTAAGGTGTAATACTGATTCCTCCCAGCTTCATTATCTTTTCAGTTTCAGTCCTTCTGACTTGGTAACACGATTTGTGTCAAACTCTCACCGGCCTGATTTGTATGCGTGCCTACGAGGCATCCAGCTAAACCGTTCACCTCTCCGCGTCTTAAAGCACCTCAATCCTCCTTCACTTTCGCTAAATTCCTCCTCATCCTTTGTTAGCTGCTATTTCCGGATGTCTGGATTTTTCCCAGGATAAGCCATGTAAGATTTTGGGGGTGAAGGCACCTTCTGGGAATCGGAGGAACACAGAAAAAAATGTCCCATCCTTGCTTAACGACACGTTTTGTTAGCTTCCTGTCGCTTCCTCCATCTCTCCATTCTTTATCTCCTCTAAGCACATCCATCCTCCTAACCCCTCGGTGTAATCTGGTCCCCCGCTCCCTGACTCTGGCTGGGTGAAGCGGCTGGTGGATGAATGTGGATGATCCCTATTGTGTGGAGGTAATGGAGCTGTCTGCATTGCCGTCCCTCTCCGGTTCCTTTTCTCCACACACACTTTCTCCTTCTACTCATCTTTTCCACATTTTGAGCTAAGAAAGTCTGGTGGGAGACAATTTGTGGTTAACCATACATCTGCCATCACCTCTTACTTACTGTAGCTATAGGCTTTTGTCAGTGTGGATGTAGAAACTGGAAAAGAAGGACGGGGGAGACGACATAAGAATCTTAGGCCCAGCTGCTGCTGTCACCGATGAAAGAAAGTGACAGAAAAGGATCGCAACACTGCAAGAGCTGCAATGACTGTCTGAAGCTTCAAACCACCTATTTTGTGTTGTTTTTTTTTACCACTTTGAAACACAGTGAATAGTAGAGCCTTTTGTTTTAGTGCTCTAAAAATTTTGTTTGCGTTGGTACACAGATTAATAATCAGCCATATAGAAATTGCACTTACCTGCTACAGAAGTAAAAATTATGAAGCAAAAATGAATTTGACAAGGACAGCAATTGCTCGTCGTCAACTGCTGAACTGTGGTAGAATTTAATTACTGTTAAACCCAACACTGACATTCTCTTTGCTTTAAATAAGCTTATTTTCTGATTGAAGTTGTAGTAATCATATTCATTCATTTAAGTTTTGTTGATTTTAAAAAGTGGCCGGGCATTTCGACATGAGAGGGTTCGATTAAGATCAATTTAATTTTTAATTTTTAATTTAACCGGTCAAGTCCTTATTGACAGTGGTGGCCATCCACTACTTCACAGGTCCTTAGGCATTGAAGGTGGATCAGAATATAGTTGGAGAAACACAGTTATTGAACATGTGGGGTTTAAAGACTTGTCAGTGATGCTGTAGTCATTACACTCCGATGCTGGAGAAACTATAAATTGCAGAGTTTGGCATTTTACCTGCAAGTAATTTTCACCTTGTACTATGAATGTCTTTTGTTCAGTTTCCTCAGGGTTATTACACCCAAAATGAATGAGGACAAATTCTGAGATTGCTCTTTGAAATAAAAACTTTAAATATAGTCAAAACTTTCTGCATAAAACGTTTAAAGAAATAAAATGAAAATATTACGTAAGCCCTAAGAAATAGTTTTGCTTTGTCCAACAGTGAAAAATACTCAGCTAAATAATGACGGATGCCAAAGACAAACAAATGCATTTGTAAAACCATAAAAAGCCATTGTTATTCTTATTTAGTAACCAAAATGATGACTTCATTATTAAAGCATTATTTTGTGAATCAATTTCCAGTTACTTTTGCAGACCTAGTAAATAATTCATTTGTGCACTTTCATGTAAAGGCCACGAGAAGCTTGTGCTCTTGATCATTCTTGTTGTCTTCCTCTGTGCTCTCTATTTCAACACTATTGTGTCTGGCTGGTTCATGCTATTGTGTCTGCCCCTTTTGTGTGTTTTTTTTGTCTTCCTAAAATGTGTGCATTGTCTGTGTGTGCAAGGGGGGACGGTGGGGGCCATATGGGGATCATTTCTATGGAGTCTTCATACACAGCATTTGGCTCAAAACCGCTGCTGAGACTTGGTTGTTGCTTAGTGTGCATCTGTGTGTGTGGATGTGTGTGTTTCTGTCTGGCACCCCTACAATGCGGTAATCTCCAATTTATAACAAGCTGCTTTGTTTGAATTACCTGGTGTTTGTGCGCTGGCGAGTGTGTGCCCCCGACATCCCCGAGAGTTGATAAATGAGTGTTCCTACAAACCTTTGCTTTAGTCTCCTACACCTTCATCTGCACATTTTCTCTGGCAACGTTCACAAACACACACATGCACACAAAAAAAAATACACAGTCCTCTCTTCCTTCTTGTAGCTCACATCATTGCCTGGCAGGGGTGATTTTATATTCATGCTGGCCTACTTCGCCTCGCTCCCTTGGCTCCACACACACACACACACACACACACACACACACACACACACACACACACACACACACACACACACACACACACACACACACACACACACACACACACACACACACACCTCACATCTGCTTTACTGGAAGTATATCTAACTCTGTAGCTATTCATCATACTGCATACTGCAGTGGCCGAAGGTTGATTATAGCCAACTTTGTAGTGTGTGTGTGTGTGTGTTTGCATGTGTGTAACTTTCGTATTCCACTTCATACATGTAGCGTCTCCCTGCTACGCTCATACATGCCCTGCAGCCTGCAAAACAGTGTCAGTAGCTGCAACAAGTCATTTAACACCACATTAGACTGGTTTGTAGATCGACACTCGGTCTCCAGCCAAAACATTTTCTCTTTCTGTTTCTTCCATCTGCACCGAGCGAACAATCCATCAGGACGGCGTGTTCCCCCCTCCATGAAATAGACTTTAACTAGTGACTGCAGAGAGAGCTGCAATCCCTAAAGGATTTCATCTAATAAATCCACTTCAGTAATGGCAATGAGCTCTAGATGAAGGGGAGGGTTAAACAAGGATTTTTTTTTTTTTGGCTTTCAGAATGGAATTTTTCATAAGACAGCACAGCTTGATAAGAAAAAAGCCTCGGTAATGATGTGTAGACTCAAAAGAGAACTAGTTAAACAGCTCGGACAGTGACACAACATGCTTCTTTATTGTGCTCCTTTTCTGTGGAAGTGATACATTCTGACTAACACTGCTGCAGCACTGGTTTTAGCAATAAGGTTTGGTCTGTGTGCTCTGGTTCGTATCAGCAAGGGAAATAAGAATGGTATCATAATCTTCTGTCGAGTACCCAGTCTTTATTTGACAATAACATTCTCTATGAGGGCTGGATGTCCTTCCAGTAGTGTTGATGACTGATATGAGAATATTTTAGGCCTATGTTTGACACCATGACAAATTTACGTAGTCTGTTGAATAATATTTTCACACAAATTCTAAGATCCTGCATTGTTTAACAGTTAAAAGTGACTGCTGGTTGGTACTTACTTTCACTTTAAAAAAAAAAAAACATTAATTCAGACTTTGCTACACCTTTATCTCTCGATAAGTAAAAAAAAAGAGGCAAAAACCGTGTGAACAAAAGACTGCAAATCCATTAAAATTGATGACAAGATGTGGATGGTGTAATGTTGAGACCAGTAAATCACTTGATCATCATGGAAAAGAAAAATGTTGTGCTTTTGAAAAACAGCTTTTCAAAAAGCAGCAATAAAATACGCTACTCAGGAAATAAATAGAGAGCTTGGACTTTAAATTAAATAAATGAAGAGAATGAAAATTCACACTTGCAAATTCATTTTTTAACCGGTGAAAATCAGTGCTAACAGTTGGACGAAGGTCTGGATGTAGGGATGAACCATTCATTGCTTTTGAATTGAAATCAATATTTGAAACAATGCATTTAGCAAACTGCAAAGTCTACAATTTTGGAAATCCAGGGTTTTACATGTCATGTCTGTGGTTTTCAAACCCATGCCATCACCAGGTCGATTAGGACAAACAGGTTGTGCAATAATATGATAATGTGGAAGAGTATTTTTGAAAGAATTTTGAATGCAGGCACCAAAACAATGATTTTGTTCTGGTATTGAAGGTTCACATTTATTCATTTTATGCTCGAGCACAATTAAGAGTGTACAACAACAGTAGGGGCTTCTATAAGTGCAATGGTGTATGGAGCTAAATGCTAATAGCAATGCTAACCTGCACACAATAGCAGTTGTAATATGCTGACGTTTGCAGGTGTAATCATCATCATGGTCGCCATCTAGGCTTAGCATGTTAGCATGCTAACATTTGCTATTTAGCACCAAACACAAAGTACAGTTGAGACTGATAGGAATATCATTAAGAAACTTTCCTTCAATGCTTCCTAGGTTTTTCCATACTCCTAGTGGCTGTAACTCTCTTTGTCCCTTTCGCTGCAGTTGTTTTCCTCTTTAGCTGGGAAATTATTGCAGATTCACATAAAATGCATCACTACCGACCACAGATACCAGATTTTAAACTCCACCGTCCTGCAAAATACAGAAAGATTTACCTCGTGGTGATAGTCTCAATCAGCATTGTCTGAACTTGTTGGGAAGACCTTGAATATAACAAATGCTAATTGCTAAGTAGAATTTCACAATTCAGCATTAAGTTGTCTTGAAAGTTACTGTAGTTTATCCCGGACAGGTCAGTGTATATAGCATGGCAATCCAACCAACTTTTGCTCAGTTTTCAAGTAAAACCACAAATGTAAAGCTGGTATGCATTGTGCCAATATATCCAGTAGATGTTGACACATTTCTCTGGATATGAAAAAAATTCGACCTACTGGTGGCACTAGGGCAAAGTGATGGAAAAACCAACACTGATATCCCTAGAGGTACATTACTGTGGATATTGAATTGAATTTCTATACACTGTAGGTGATTCTAAGAAATGTAAGCTGGAAATCAGACAACGTATAGTCCTGATCCATCCTAAGAAGTTTTCTTTCCTGGCACCAGTAGCACAACTGAGATTGATATCTTACAGCACCTTGCCAGGCATTAGCTTCACCCCTCCTGCGAGCACTTTCGCACTCAGAAACCCTGGAAGAGAGAGAGATGAAGGAAGAGGTTTGGAATCCAGTGCTAGGCAGTGATGGTGACTCACCCTGCGGACTCCTCTCCACCTCACCCACCCACATCCTCCCCAGCACCACTCCCCTCCCTTCTTTGACCCTCACCCTGCCTCCACCAAGCTTGGGCTCTGGCTCCAGGAAAACTGTTAGGTTGGAATACAGAATATGAATGCAGAGAAGCACGCTCCTATAATCAAGCTAATGTATGGATCCGTAAGAGTTTCAGTCTGAGTGTGTTTGTTCGTGTCACCGCTGGGGTCACAAATGGAAATTATGGTTTATTTAGTTACACAAATAACTAAATGGGTATTCGACTAATTTGGCATTGCTGTTATGGATCACGCACACATTGATTAGTGTGTATCTATTGTTTTAACTTCAGATATTATTGTGTTGTTTGCCTGAGGGACTGGATCTACACAGGAATGTTTACCTCCAAGTAAATACCGTATATATGATTTCTGAACTTCCTGCTTTTGATTTTCAAAATTGACTCACTCATCCTCCTCCCCTGTCTGCAGAGTTATTTCTCCTGTGGACATTACTCTAGACTTTAGAAATTTTTCTATTCTATCTTAATCTTTCAATCCCTTTGAAGTCATATGTGTTTATTTTCTATTCCAAGTGTCTGGCCTTCTCAAAAAAGAGAGTCGGAGCTCTCAAGGCTGCAAGTGCATGCTGGCAATGCGCTGTGATATTTGAGAATGGATTTTGTGCTGATATGACCTTTTGATAGGAAATTGTTTTTTGTGAGTGAATTTGACATTTGACATCATCATCCGGGGAGCCTGAATTTCTTTGCAAGGAACTAGCTTGATCACATTCTGCACCCAAAATTCATGTGTGACTGTCATTATGCAATACTCTTGTTGTAATTTAATATTATTTCAATTAACTTTGACGGGAGCTGTGTTGGATATGGGCCACTGATACCAACTACATGGAGGCTGCACTGAGCCATTTAACTTTAAACAGCACTGTTACCAATTAAAGATTAAATATCTAGTAATCAGCGTTTCAGTGTTTTGTCTACTTCATGCATAATAGATGGTTGTTGCAGATATGACCCTTTTGAAACTTAACTCTTATCTTCATCATTCGGAGTTTCAGTTGCAGCTGTTTGAATCTTAAATGTCTCACTTAGTTCTCCATTAGTATCCATGAAAATATCCTCCAGGATGATGGCACGGTTTCTAAATTATTCCATCGAAATGGAATCTATGAGATAAAGTATTAATGTATTAAATCCCTGAAAGGCATGCAAATAAGGCGAAGTTTCCAGTGTTAGACAGTAAAATAAGGTTCACGTTAAAAAAAAAGAAAAAAATTGCCTAAACACGTAAGACACTGGAATCATAGTTGATCACCACAAATGCAAACTTCAAATGGTCCCCTTTCAAGGTTTAACTTCCAAAGCATGAGATTCTGACAACTGCTACACTGTTACTGCTGTGTCTGCTGTACTTCAAACAGCACCGGCTTCAAACGGCGTGTCTTCACCACTGTCCAGTGTGGAGGACAAGTCTGAAGTAAGGCTGATGTAGTGACAGGCCTATAGCACAGAAACACCTTGACAGCAGTTGAAGTTGGAGCTGATTCTCTGGACCAAACCTCTAATTAAAAACAGGTTTTCTCTTGCGTTAAAAATAATAAGTGGTATGTTGAGAGCCAAGTTTGCTTTCAGAGTTTCCATGTGTTTCTTTAGCTCGGAATTACAGTCTGTGATTGTCTCGCTTGACTTATGATTATCTTTCGGGTGCCCACTGTGTGTGGTCTTTTTGTACAAAAAAACCCCCCCACAAAGTGCATCTTGCTCAGTGTGTGTGTGTGTGTGCGCATTTGTGTGTCATTCCCGACCCTGTCTTATGATGATGGATTACTGAGACTCATTGGTGCTGCTTGCTGCCTCTCTTATCCTCCATCAACTGTGGCTCAGTGGAACAGTGCTCTCCATTGTTTCACGGATGGCGAACACGCGCGCAGGCTTGTGCACGTGTGAGCACTGACATACATGCGTGCACACATGCTTTCTGCCGCAGCGCACACACTCACAGCCAAACCAAACAAACAGATTAGTGATCCTGAATTGCCACCAGCTTGGCCTGAGTCGGGTCTGCAGGGCTTATCTGGTGACCTTCGAACTTAACATCGGCTAGTCCACACCTGCCTGACCTCAAGGTTAGACGCTCAGATACATTTAGAAAAGGTGATGGTCACTCATAACTAGATATGATTTGTTGCACAGATCAATTGTTCCTTGTTGAGGCTCAGTAAAAATAATGAGTTCGTAGTGACTTGTAGCTCTCTCTTGTCTTTATTTTCATCTCTGACAAACCCAGTGAGGTGTTAGCAACACACAGGATGCCCTGTAGGACTTTGCTTCCTCTCAGCTTTTTTAAAATGAGCACATTTGAAATGAAAAAATCAGGAGACAAGGCGTGAAGGCCTTGTTAAAGTACAAAATAGAAGCCTCGAGTCCTTCCTTTCGCGGCTTCTGTGACATTAACACACAAAAATGTCTTTCCTGCTTCGCATCTTGAAGAAAAAAACAAAAAGAGTGAAAGTGAGTTACCTTTAGTCCTAGACAGAATCTGCTTTTTCCGTGTAGAAAAGGGCAAAAATGTGAAAGACAGCACCTGAACACCTGCCTCCTACATGCCATCATTTAACTTGTGCCTTCTTTCTGCTCTCTGTGACTGGTAGAATCCAGCAGCATGTCTCATTTGTTTCACGCTGTCCCTCCAATGCTGAGCTCTCAATTACTCCCTCTCCTTGATGCTACTGTTCTCCCTGCCTCGTAGTTTTTCTCTTTGCACTTTGTTCTTTTTTTGTCCTCTCTCAGAGCCTCGCTACTTTAGATGTTTTCTCTCTCCTTCGCTCTCCTCGAGACCTTTTCGTTCCCTGTTGAGAGAAGGCCCTTTTTAACGATAAGACTGAAGGACTTGAGACATAAATCATAAAGGTTTCTGTTCTGGTAAGGCCCAGGCATTTCCCTGAAGGAGGGTAGGTGTCCCATTGCTACTGGAGGTTTTAGATTTTCTTAAACGTTGATGAGGCTATGAAGAAGATAAATCTATGCTCATCCAGTAATTTGTGCTTTTGGGTTCAGGTGTTGAATTACCAAAGATCCACATTTTCTTGATATGACTCATGGCAAATAGTGATTCTGGGATATTTTTGGGTCTATAAAGCTAACAGTGCTGTCCAAATTGCAAGAAGATGCTCATTTGATAATTTGTTAGACGTTCTGCACGTTCCAGTGTTTTTGTTGTCTGATCAACTGCGGTGGCTATCACTGCTAATGCTAGCTTGTTTTGATAAAATTCGTGCCTTTCTTTTCTGTCAGTCTCGTGTATTCCTTCCTGCTGTCTAAGACCCAGCTATCACTACATAAAAGTGGATTGACTGCCCCCCCCCCAAACTGAATAAGCATTAGCTTGAATTGTGTTGCATAAAAAAAGAAAAATGTAAATTTATTCATGAGAAAGTGCAGTGGATTATTATTTTAGCTGAGAGGCATGATTCTACACAGTGGTTCAATACTGTCAGTCTCAAGCACACACGTTCAGTCACTAAATGTATATGACAAATTGTTTGATGCGGGGAATATACACAGAATTGAAATTGAAATATCCATCTCCTTTTTATCCATGGTTCAAGAATGGCACGAAAATGACTTTAAATTGGCGGATATTTCCAAATCCAGATTTCCACTGAAATCTAATCAATTCTTCTTTGGCTTACAGCCTGCCAGTTCTTCAGATTTAATGGAAATTAATAGAAAAAATGATATTAATTCAATATCCCACTGACAGACAAACAGCCAAAAGGCAAAAACAACCAACTTGGCGGATATGAATTTTTTAAAACTATAATGCCAAACTTTTTTCATAACTGCAGTATTTTCTGTCATAATAAAACCACCATAGAATGTAGATTTCCATGCAGACGCTAGAATGCTGTTTGGAAATTGTGAAAGCTTTGTGAATCTATAAACAGTGCTTGTAATAATGTGTGTGAGAGTGTCATGTGGTGTTCTGTGGGACAAAAAGGGAAAAATGTTTTTTGTTTGTTACCCAATAGCATGTGACAAGGCTTATTGCTAGATCCGTTACTAAGCCTCTTTGGCCAATCAGGTGGCAGACATTTTAAACTGCAGTTGGACGAAGTCAGCTTTGTGATCACTTGGCTGCAGTTCTCAGTTCCTGCAGTGTGTATGTACGTGCATGTGTTTCTGACGTGGATTTTTCTGTTTTTATTCTTTCCTGAGAATATCAGCCATGAAACAGTGCAGCTCTGTTTTGCTGCTGCACCTTCAAACAGTGTGACTCTCACAACTTTGAATTTGGTGCCATTCATATCTTGCTGTCACAGGCTTTTAGTCCTTGAAAAATATTGACTGTATTAATACAGCAATTAGTACAGTTGCAGCTTCAGCTGTTTGTCAATGAACTTTGCAGCCCCAGTGACGGATTTCCACCGTAGCTTCTCCCCGTCAGTGTATCTGTCAGCAAAGAGAGCAGGAGCTGTCCGTTGTGCTGAAAAGAATCTGCTGTGTTTGACTGTCTTCTCTATTTATCTGTCATTTCTTTCTGCTTTCCCCAGCAAACATTCACACCATTACTGTTACTGTGCATTTCCTTTCTGCCCTGTTTGTGATGTCTGACCTCACTTTCATGTGGCCTCTCTTTCCCCCTCTTGATCTCTTTCTCTTTGCTGCTCTCTTTCTTCTCTGCTCTGCTCTTTTTAAAGCTCCTCGCCTTCCACTCCAGTAAACAGACTTTTAAAAAATTAAATTTGTTTTTCTTTTACAAGCTACTCATATGCAAATGAAATGGCACCTCGTTATTATTGGATTATTTTGTGTAGATTCTCTGCAACCGTGCCGTTCTCTTCCCCCATCTCCAGTGTCTTCTCTTTTAGTGTTTACTCATGCTGTCATTCATGTGTGTTGCTGCGGCTGCTGTGAGCGTGTATGAATGTGTTAGTGACGAACTCAGTGAGAGTGTTGGTGCGAATGACTAAGACCTACAAGACTTTTTTGCAATGAATTGTTTAAAAGGCTTTTGCCCTTTGAATGCTGAGTGTGTGTGTTTTGACTGACTTTCTCGAATGTGTGCGCGAGTGTGAGTGCGCGCTTCTCTGTGTGTTTGTGTACAGTATGTTTTAAGCTTGCACTTAAGGTTTGAGTCAGATGTTGGAGGCGGGAAAAGGCACATTGAAGTGGTCTGCAACAAACTGGAGTCTTTCTAGAGGTTTTCATGGAGACAGATCTCAGTAAGTATTACTGTCTCATCTTGCCTTCTCTCATGCCTCTTTTATCCCGCTCTTTGGTTTCTGGCAGTGTTAATAGAAACTGACAAGCCAATACATGGGAACGCTCAATAGCTTTGCTTTTCTTTGATGTATGTACAGATGCACGTTCGTGGTTATTTTTGTGGAAAATGTGCTCAGGGTATAACTCTTGGCACAGAGAACACAAATGTCAGTGTTTTGACTCTAATAGAACTGCAGAGCATACACATATTTGCTAAATTGGAGGCTTGATTGGAATTTGTCACCTTCCTCGCACAGCGGCCTTGACAGGATCACACTAGCTCATTGGATAAAAGCCTTCTTTGCCCATGGGCCACAATGTTTATGCATACATGACTTTCCCCATATGCCAAATTAGGCCCTGAAACGGTACAAGAACTGAATAGCTAATTTTGCATTTGGTGCATTATGGTCCGCACTTACTGTATATACTGTGTACATGTAAAACACAAAGACTAATTCCCTCTGAAGATTTGCATTATAGTTATTTTCAAACCAAATTTGACCTTTGCTTACTAAGTAAAGCCACATGACAAGAAACAAACAGAAAGATCGCTTGGGCAAAACAAATTGTTACAAACCCTGATCCAAAAATACAACGGATAAGCGCTCTAAACCAAACCTTTAGCCCAGCTTATTTTCTCCTGTTTTCTCTATTATTGGCCCTGTGATTGGATGGCTTATGTGTGGGAGAGAAGTGAGAGAGATGAAGACAGTGTTGATGTCATAGAAAGAAGCATGGCTGCGGCATGGAGCTGCTGTATGTGGCTGACGTATGGGCTTGTAATGAGATGCCATCTGCATGTTGTGTAGTTCGTTCCGGTCTCAGTTGGCAACGTTAACTTCTGGGTGATTTTTGTCTTCTGATGGTGGCTCATAAATGTCTAGTTGAGCTTTTCACTGTTGGGTAGGGGGAAGATGAAAGGTGGTGCTATACAGGCCCATTAGTCTCAGTGCAATCACTGAGAGTGGTTGGATGGAGATCTGTCAGTTTCTAGTGAACCATGGTATTTTTTTTTTTTTTTTTTTACATATATAATGCAACCAATAGCGAGGGTGACGCATTTGGCTTAAAAGGTGGTGCAATTATCCTTTAAATTAATTTTATTTGTCACATATCACAAACAACAAAAACAGTTCTGACATACAGTATGCTGACATTTAGAAAATCACACCCAGATTACTGTTCATGCTACCAACTCTTTGAGGCTGTACTTTGGCACATTGGTACCATGCTCACACTAGTCTGACTCACCTGATGTAGACTTAGAATAGCAGTCAGCCATTTCCACCATATAATTCACAACTATCTCCTTCCCTTCCACTATTTGCATAACACAAATTTTAAGAAAATCCCTTCCCTACAGGAAACAACAACAGTAAATTACATGCTGAAAATGGCAAATTTTAGTTGGTACAATACAGCAGACTTACTCTTTTTGTGACCCATTTCAATAACAGTGCTTTCCTCCATAGTTGCAAATGTTCCCCATACCACTGTTTTGCAGGGGCACCGTCACTGCATCCTGGGCTTAGCACTGCCCAGCATGACTCTAATTTGTCAAAAGAAATGCAAACAAGCAACAACACTCTTTCTTCATATCAGAATGAGGAGAAGTCATACCATTCCACTCATGTTCTGAGGAGACAGGTCTGGTTATACAAGATGACTGTTCTCACAGCAATTATACTCACATAATGGTATTTTATTTACCATGTTCCCAACCGCACAAAATGTGACCAAGGCTGATTGGAGTGTTCAACAAATAGAAATTTTGACCTCATTATTGTGTTTTATTAGTTGCCAAGGAATCACCAGTGCCATTAAAAATTACCTATCTGTGCCAAGGTAATCTGTCTAGTGCTTTTCAAAACACAACCTGTTAACCTGCGACGGAGGGAAAGTCAGGGGATCACCAAAGTCAGTAGTATTCATCCTCTGAGGTTTATTAACAGCTGTTCCAAACTCCTTGGCAATCCATTTAGCAGTTGCTTAGTTATTTCACTCTACAGTATTGGACTATTAGACTAGTAAATATAAAGATGTGCGGTATATAATGCATCATCTACACGTGTATAAAACCTGTGTAGAGTCAGTGTAGTTGTGGCAGGTATCCTTGTCTACAGGTTCGCTTATTGTCAGATTTTGCTCTGTCAAGTCACTTCAAGTCTCTGAGGAGACTTAACTGCCTGAAGGGATCTATATCATTGCTGTGTTGTATTGTGTCTCGTAGACTCAAGACATGTGCCTGTGTCATTTAACGTTACTGTTGTGACTCAAAATAGCTACCCAGGTCACAAAGTGCTTGATTCATGCTGGCCTAAACCAAACATACATCCATCCTCCAGTGTGGATTTCTGTAATCAGTGGTGAATTTTTGCAGTGTCTGATGTATGTGTTGAAACTGTATTTTTCTGCAACGAACTTCCCTTTCCTCCTCTCGTCTCTCTCCAAAGCCTGAAGTAAAGGCGCTACACTTTATGCAGAACAGCTCTTAGACATTCCATACACTCGAGGCTGATGATGTTTGTTTTGCTGACTCCTGCATGTGTGTGCTGACTATGTGTGATGTTGTTGTTCTGTATAGGGTTTCATGAGCGGGGGCTGTTTCTTGTCCCATCTGCCATCTGTGCCTGCACTGGTACAAAGGCCCATGGGAAATGCAGTCTACAGGGCTGTCCCCTCCTCCCTCTGTGTCTGGAGGCTACAGTCAGTCAACATGTCTTTGTTGATTACTATCACAGAGACAGAGACACATACGCTGCCCTTTTCTATTTCAGCTCCTTATCCCTAACTTCCATTCCTTTTCTTTACAGCTTTTCCAATTTCTCTCACACTAACATTCAGAGAGTTACTAACCAAGGGCCTAAACTAACCGTATTTAGCTATTATGAATTTATGTAATTAGAATTTTTGAGATTATTCTGTTAATTGTTTAGTGTACATAGTGTACAAATATACTCAGTTTACAGCGATATAAAACAAAAACAGAAGCTTCAAAGCTGCCAAGGTGACAAATCCATATTGCTAGCTGGTCAAATAATCTGTCCAAAACATTACAGTCATCACTATAAGATAAAGAAAAGCAGTGTTTATCACCAGCCTATATAAGGAATCAGTCCTAGTGAGACACACTATAATATATTTTGTTTTCAAATTTTGCTCCAAATCTTATTCTTTAACCCATTTTATTGAAGCCACTAAGCTCACATATATTCTCAACCTAAAGCAATGGAAAAACAAGATTAGAAGAAGTTTATCCTCTGAATATAAATCTGATCTGGTGATAAAATTAACCGCTGCTCTTATCAATGCAGTTTGCCAAAAATGAGGTCATGCAGAAAACAGAATGTGGATTATTGAGTGTTTAGTGGCCAGTTTAGCCCTTGTGTAATCCATATCTTTGCAGAGATTTGCTATGGTCATCACTGGAGCACTAAACCCTCCACTGCACATTGTAAGGCTGCAGGCAATAAAATTGCTCTGCCGTCCTGATAAGAAAAGCACAATAGCATTCAGCTGCTGTCTCGCCCTCATTTTCTTTCTCGCTCCACCTCTCCTACCCAGTCTCCCAAACGCACTCTTTCTCATCACTGTTTTCCCTTCTGCACAATCTGCTTCCTCTTGCCCCTTTTGCAGTTCACACTGTTCATCCTCTTGTTTGTTTTTTCTCTCTTTCATCTCCCTCTCTTGTTCCCTTTTTGTCCCCCCTCGCTCTCCTTCAAATTTTGCTCTCCTGCGCTCCGTCGAGCCCTCTTGGCGAAGCGTTAAGTGTATAATCTGTGATCTCATGTCTAGATGGGCCTCTCGTCTCCTCTCACTCTGCGCACAAAGGAGCTGAATGGTCGCAACTCACTCAGGGGACACAAATGAGTAATGAGCCGCACACAAATGCACACACCAAACAAACACGTGCGTGGCTGCGCCTCTCCAGCGCACTCCCAGGGGCTTTGAAGTTGCATATTGATGATGCCAGTTCCAGAGGCTCAATTGAATGTGCAGAGGAGGTAGCTATTGACCGTCCACTCGCCTCTCTGACCTGTCATCTCTGATGGGCATAATGAGCAACAGGTGCCTCTTTTGCCAGGTTTGGCCTTGATAGAATATTCAACAGTAAGTCATAGTAATCAACCAGAGTAATTGCTTGTTTGATGTGCCATCACAGCACTACACCATGGGCTGTGAGAGATTAAATCATTATTATTGTGATTAATGTATCCCCTTTCAGAATACACTTTGAATAGCTGTGTTCAAAATCTGAATGAATCAAAACCAGAATTTTTATTATAAGGCTACGTAAACCAACTAAAAAGCAAACAATTGGTTTAGTAAAAAAAATAGGTTCTCTGGAAAACCAATGATTTGACACAGTTGTAAAAGGTTTTAGCATATGGTAAGTTTCTCAGCCATTCATTTCAGTGCCATGTCAAGACATTCTCACATGTCACAGCAGGAAAAGCACAAGTCTAAAAATTCCGTTTAATGATTGCTACATTCCATTTAGCTGCTTCAGTTCTGGGTACTGGTATTGGCCTCGCTGGCTCATGGTCATGACATACTAGGGCACTTGAATAGAGTCGCAAATGAACAGCTGCGGTTTTATATTAGGCCAAAATAAAATGAAGAGACCTAAAGACCTGAATCAAACAGCCTTTTTAACTTCATATTTTGTTTGTTTTATTCTCGTCCTAGATGACTCAGGAGCATCAAGCTGGATTACACAAAACCTTAAAAGGAGGTTTCAATATTTCATGTGACATTGTCTTTTTTTAACTTTTATTTGTTGTTGAGTAGAGAGAAAAAATGTGTGAGGAAAGAGAGCAGGCGAATGACACGAAGCAATGAGGGATTTTAAACCACACTGCTTGATAGCACCTGCACCCACACGGTATTTCCAGAACAATAGTATTTGCTAAGCTAAGTTTGTATGGTTACATTTTATCTCATACTCACGAGGGTGCTACATGTTCATGTCTGTGCTTTTTAAACTATGCAGTGACTATTTTGCCAGAAATTTGCCAAAAAAATTTAAGGTTGGAAGAAAGTGGTTTACATCTAGTCTCAACAATGAGCGTTGGATTCTGTTCACCTTCACCACGATCTTTCTCTTACCTTTACCATGTAGTGTTATTTGAAATTAAGCAAATCTTATAATAGCTATAGTTGGAATTTTATAGTAATTATGATTCAAGTCATAATGTAAAAGAGGTTGCTTGTATGGATGAACCTGTAGAAATGATCACTGGCCGTCTACAGCTTTATTGTGTTGACCCACTCTGTGTTTTTGGCTGCAGCCAACAGTTTATATTTTACTAAAGAAGCTCTAAAAATCTATTGTTCACCATCTGCTCAGCACCAGTGACAGACACAGTTAGCAGCTAGCTGGTAAAAACAGATAGTGTAGCAGCTAAGAGGCAGATACTCTTCAAAGCTGGGAGAGACCAAAAACAGAGCTAAAAGAGAGTTAATGTTGGACTTTGGAAACACAACTCCTATTGAATGCTGATGGGATGTCAAAATGTGGAATAGGCCTTTTTCATAGAAGACATTTTAAACTGTTTTAGTACGAAAGCCCAGATGTTAATCATAAGGATCTCTTCTTCTTATTCAAATATCCCCCTAAGCCTTGACAATGTGACAATCAGCCCCCATTTATTACTTAAACCTTTACTTTTGCTACTGTTATGCATCCTCACTGGAAGAGGCCTTTTACCATTGGAGCAACTCAGTTTCAACTCAACTGTTCCTGAGCAGTTTAGCTGGTGAGAAAGGGTCACATGGACACAGGGAGTGTTTGTTTTACCAACCTCTTATGAGAGCTGGTTTTGGCTGGTCAAGGGGCCTGCTCATATAAGCTCTTTGTGGTGTGAAGACGGTCCTGGCACTCAGACACCCTCTGCCCTCCTTAAACCCCCACCTCCCTGACACAGCCTGAGTGATGCCAAGCTGAGTGCCAGCTTCCTTCAGGGTTTGAATGAGCTGCACTGGAAAGCTGATCAGGACAGAATTAGAAACAGGGGAAGCCGGCGGGGGAAAGGTAACACGGAAGTGTGCGGGTTACGGAGCTGATATGTTGCATGAAAAGTGAACTTCGCATGAGCAGTGTCTGGCAGACAGACTTCTCTCAAGGCCATACAATCTCCACAATATGAGGAGATTAGTCATCAGTGATAAGCCCAGTGAGAGACATTCATACATTTCAGACGAAATGTGTTTCAAGGTTAAACATAACATAACTGGTGCTCTAAGCATATAACATGCAGACTCATATTCATGTCTACCAGCTCCAGCTTCTAATGTTTTGTTGTCCACTTCCTTAGCAACTGGTTGATGACAGACTGCTTGATTCAGCCGCCAGTTTCCTTGATGTTTTGTGTGTGTGTGCGTGTGTGTGTGTGTGTGTGTGTGTGTGTGTGTGTGTGTGTACATGAACGGAACATACAGAAACGAGCTGTGCGCTTGGGGAGCAATCATTGTCATAATGCTGCCAAAGCAAATGTCTTGGACCCGTTGCCAAGAAGGCCGTGAGGTCAGCGCCTCAGAGGAGAGAGGAAGGGTGGCAGTGCCAGGCCTCTTTCTCCTGAAGCATGTGGCATAATGTGTGTCCCTGTGTATGTTTGTCCTTTAACCACCAGGGGATGTGTCGGCGTAGTAAAGGCCTCTTGTGCGTGCTCAATGATGTGATTACTCGTCCCTTTTGTGAGTGCTTTTCCCATTACGGGTGGGAGCCGACATTGTGGACTCGCAGAGTGGGGTGAAATGAGAGACTGAAGGTTACGAGTGTTTACGCAAAAGAATCATGTTCTCTCATAAAACTAATTAGCAATCTTTTGTCGGTGTGCACGATGGCGACGGTGATGGTGCTTGAGTGCGCTCGAGTGTGCTCAGGCTGTTTGTGATCAACCTTATTGCTATTTAGGCAGCACGTTTATTTATACATCAATTAAAAGCGCCGTTCGAGCAAATAATGGGCTCATGCATCTGTCATTTTTACTGAAGCCACGTGAAATGGAGAACATATATTTGATGTGAATGTTTTCATATTGGAGAATATTTTCTCCCGCACCCTTTCTGTCTCCCTTTGGCTTCTTTTTTCCGCTGATGTTGGAGGTCCTGGCAGCTCTTGGCAGTGTCGTCCAGGATTTAATCGCCTTTCCAGATGTTGCTGCTGGTGGAGGAGAGATAATAATTATCGAGACGCTTCCTTCTTTTTCTCCCACCGTGTTTTCAGCACTCAGGCTCCTTTTTTTTTATGCTTATTGTTTGTCACGAGACTCAATTTGTTACAGTCGTTTGCATCACCCCTCTCATCTTGCTGTGATGTGCCGTACATGGGTGGCAAGTGTAAGCAGAGAGAGATTAAGCCTTTGCTGTACATGTGTAGGTAATACCCCGGGGACGTGTGCGATCCTGTGTTCAAGTCGCTGCGTATCCCCGAGCAAGTTTCTACAAAGACTGACTGCGCCGTCTTCGCACCCCTTAAGCTTCGGTTGCGCGGTATATCGAACATCTTCAGTCTGACAGGTTGTGGGTAGGACGCAGTGGTCCCCAGCGAGCTCCGTAATTGGGAATCTCAGAGGAGAGGGGAGAATTCAATGTGGGATGAATTAATTCTTCCTGCCTTTATTCTATACCTCGTTCAGGGGTCCTCTCTAATCTGTGCTAATGTGTTCGGAGTGCACTGGATCAATTCACTTCGGTGAGACAGAGGGACAGAATGAGAGAGGAGTAAGAGGCAGTAGCTCTGACTGAAGAGAGGAGAGGGATGGGAAGCAGGAGACGAACATGGAGACTGTTTGATAAATGTTGCGTTAATGACAGAGGCCTGATCAATCATAAGGAAGGAGAAGGAAACTATCATATTCAAGGCCTAACCCTTACTCTTTAATGTGTCATTGGACCTGAGACCAAGTCTGTCGATGGGACACATCTAATGAAAGCTGCTGTTACTAATGGTCAGTTAGCTAATGTTCCATCTTATATCAATATTATATACAGAGGCATCGTTGTTCTTCAAAGTGATGTCTGTAAGAGCTTCAATGACAAATAAGTCACATTCTTTGTGGTTTACTCACAAGTCAACATTGTCTTTTTTTGCATATTTGGATTGCTGAAAGAATTCAACCTGTGATTTTCTTTTGGTTACGAATCATCCAACGTAACCATTTATTGAATGAGTTGCTCTTTCTCAGTTTTTTACTGCTCAAATTGAAAATGCATGTGAAAATAGGTGGAAGGAAACACACTTTTCTTCTGAACAGCAGCTCCAGTTGTGGGATAACATACTTAAAATCTACTGTAGCAGTAGTACAAGTAGAAATGAGTAATGAGGTCGGTCAGCTGATTCAGAAATGCCTAATTTGAAACAATATTTGACTACGTTTAACACTGGCCACCAGGATGTGTTTCATTATTAATGAATTCAACTTTTCCTCTGTCAGTTGATGAATATGCATGTTTTATTTCATAAGTTTCAGTGGGGAGTAAAAAAATATAAAATCTCGTCCCGCATGTAAGACAGTTTTTGCAATTACAGCTACACACACAACACAGTTTGTAAAATGACAAAATAATCATCTCATTAAGATAAAAGTTAGCCGAGAATGCACAGACAGTAACTGTGAATTAATTCCCTGCCCTGCTCGGAAGAGTTTTTTAATTTTTTCCCATTTAAATGTTGTTGAACCGAATGCAGAATAAATTATCGAGAATGAACCCCCTCTGCAAAACACCACCGTTTTCGCTTTTCTTTTCATCTCATGGTAACACATACTGACTGTACTTGATTTATTTTCATTCCTCTCACTGTGCAGAGACCCAATAGTCACAATGTTTACTCGCTGCCTTGCGAGTTCGTCATAATCTGTTGCATGTTTCTGTTTCATCAGATTTAATAACCTCAATGGGGCTCTCTTAGCTTGCTGGTTGCCATGGTTACCCTGTTTCCTGGATGGTGTAGTATGCTGAGGATGAACTGTGTGGGTACGCTTGTGTTCATGTGGTGCATGAGTGAATGTGTGTGTGCGTGTGTGTGTGTGTGTGCGTGAAGCACAGTCATATGAAGGCTGTACTTTTGCAAGTAATTACAGTGCATCAGCCATTAGGAGACAGAACATTTGCACTCGTTTTTAAAAGTATGGTATCCTGTGACTAATGCCATCTGAGAGGGCCGGGACTGAAATTTGTGTTAATCAGTGTCTTTGTGTGAATCTGCGTGTGTTCGCCTGGTGTTGTGTGCGTTGGATGTAGTAGAAGGGGCCATTTTTATGCCTGCTGCCGTATTTTCAGACTGATTGTAGTTCAGAGAGAAGAGTGCTTTTCTCCTCACATTAGAGGGAAAAGTGGAGATAGTGTTTGTGTGTGTGTCTCTGTGTGTGTGTGTGTCTGTGTGTCTAGATGAAGGACATTTATTTGTTGCAGCATGTGTGGCCCCTGGCAGAAGAAATGCTTTCCTGACCACAATCAGCATCCATCAGAAGCCAAGCTTACTTCTCCTGCAGACAAAAGGTTAAATGCTTCGCTAAATCATTCACTCTTTTTGTTCTCTCTCTCTCTTTCCACCCACCCCACCCTCCCAATTCTTTCACTGCCTGCCCTCACCTTTACATTCGTTTCCTGTCCTTTTCCTCGCTCCCCAAAACCATACTCCTCCTCCCCTTCCATGTTGTCGTCCTCCTCCCTCCTCTCCTTCCCTCTTCATCATCCTCCTCCAGCTGGTGGGCGGCGAGTTCGACCTGGAGATGAACTTCATCATCCAGGAGGCGGAAAGCATTGGCTGCATGGTGGAGCTGCTGTCCCACTGCGAGGTGACGTGCCAGGCCGAGATCTGGAGCATGTTCACGGCCATCCTCCGCAAGAGCGTACGCAACCTGCAGACCAGCACCGAGGTCGGCCTCATCCAGCAGGTGCTGCTCAAGATGAGCACTGTGGACGACATGATCGCGGGTGAGACACATGGAGGGACAACTGAAGACACAGAGTGCACAATGACAGAAAAAATCAGGAGTAGCTGTACTGTATGTTGGTATTAGCCATCTGAACCTCAAGAAGTTTCTGGGTGTTTTTTGGTTCTGTCATATCTTTACTCACTGTCGGCTCAATTTTTTTTCCACAATATTAAGTCCTGCACCTCTGTGGAAAAAGCACAACCATAAATAGAAGCAGATAAAGTGTCCTCTGTGCAGCATAAATAAGTTATATTGTCTTAAATCATAAAGAAACAAAAAAAACAAAAGTGGAATTTTCTTAATTACGCTTTGATTGTTTATATTATCTTTGATTTTTTTACAAAACTTAAACAACACCCGGATTGTTCCAAATGACCACATGTGCTACTATCACTAGAAAAGTCATGGCTCTATATACTGTAGATACTTCATTCGTGTTTTCTACCTGTTCTGTGTAAACACAGCATAGACATCCGTAAAATTTTGCCCTATGACTGTTTGTTACAGCCGAGTCACTCATGGCTTCATGGTTGCACTATGGATTTTGATAAAATATCGCAGTTTTAAGCATGGATTTGTTTAAATTTTACTGATGAAATAGCATGTCATAGATGACTCATTCAAGGACACTGAAAGTTGAACATCTGACGATTCTTTTTGTTTTCGCATATGATGAAATTTTAGCGATTTAAAAAACATAACGGTAAACAAAAATATAACGTACTTTTCAAACTCGGCAGGTTTTGAGGTTTAAAGGGTTTGTATCACAATATTAATTCTGTATCAATACATTATATATTGTGATATGGCAAATGTCTACACAGAAGGCATAAAATTATTAATTTTACACCCACAAAGAAACCTGAACATGTAATTGTCATAATTTTACATTAAGCTTGGTTTGGAATCATTAAATTGTACAGTAAGTATAAAATTGGAATACAGCTACCTCTAAATTTGATGTATGATGGTAGAATTGCTGGCAAGCTGAAAGACAAACACACACAAATGTTGAGAGAAAGCTTTGTTGATCCTCATTTACCTGTACTTTCAGTAAAATGTGAATTAATTATTATTTTGTACCACATTAAATGAGTTATTGAATCAGAATTAGGTCTTTGATCACAGTTTGATCTCACTGCAAATGTTGAAGTCAGTGCTAGTTGGCCAGAAGTGAATAGAATTATATAGAAATACAGACGCACTCACTTATATAAACACTGTAACATATGCTCACACTGTCTTATGTCATTAATTTATGTTGTTAAGTGAGCACGAACGCAGGTGTTGTGAAGGTCTGTTGTTTGAGCTAGATTTTCCCTCTTATCCTCAATGTGCTCGGCCCAGGCAGTTAAGGATTTTCCCGCAAATGTCTTTCAAAATCACATAAAGAGCTTTTGGAAAGTTGGAAAGAGTGAAACTCACATGCTGTGTTGAAAACAGCATTCCTTAAGACTGCATTCTGGTATATCGGAGGTGCTTTTTGTTAGATTAAATATCTGATGTAGGACTATTGATGGAGAAGTTCAGACCCAGTGGATGAAGATCTGTTTGACTCACCCAAGGTTTTTGGCCAAAATCTTAAAACAAAATGTATTTCGAGCGTGCATGCGTGTTTGCCCTGCAGTCACACATCCAGAACAATCCATGGCAATCCTCCGGTGCAGCAAAAGCAGAATAATGACCTCTGTGTGTTTCTGCGTGTGCTGCCATTTGTACAAAGGGCTTGATTGCAAAACAGCACATACACAGTCACCTCTTTACATGATCATATTGACCTTGGCTTCCCTTTAATGATGCCTCTGAATGCATATCCTCTCCTCCCTTCCCCCCCCCCCCGAGTGTCCTCTCCGTCCTACCTACCGCCTGCAGGATAATGTGTTTTATAACTTCTATGACTTATTACTGCTCACCACAGCAGAGTATACGCCGCTTAAATCAATTTAATGCCGATTCTCGCAGACTGCCTCCATGAACCGTGATTCTAACACTTTTCTAAAACTATTTAAAATGACCTACATGGATTGATCGCACCAAAAAACAGAGCTTAGGGGTTTTGAATCTAGGACATTGTGTGTTGCGTTTTCCTGTCACACCAAGCACCTCGGTGAGCTAGCCTTCTCCTTTATTCCCTGTCGCTGGGCTCTGGCTAATGAAATATTGTGGGAAGGCTCTATTCATATCTAGCAGGCCTAATGGGAAAGAAGAGCCTTTCTAAGCAGATTGCCTCACTCTGAGAGGCTGCGCTGTATCTCTGCCATATCCACACTGATCTGTTGTGGTTGTGTAAAGTGAAAGTCAATGAGGCAGGAAGGTCATTCTGACTAAACAAAAGCCTCAATGTGGCATTTAATTATATGCCTAAATATTCAGAGGGAATTGTTTTTAAGGCCATGTTTATATAATTTCATAAGATGTAGTTATTCAGCATGACTTCTTGTATGGTTGTTGACAGATTGTTACAAGGAGTGACTATAAAAATGTAAACACATTAAAGGAATGGTTCAGTAATTTGGCAGTTAAACTTGCTTTCTTGCAGAGAGTTAGGTGCAAAGATTGATACCTCTCTGTATGCTAAATATGAAGCTAGAGCCAGCAGATGATTAAATTAGCTCTGTATAAAGACTAGATGCAGAACAAAACCGTCACTGGCCTGGATAAGACATATATTTTTTTAGGTTTTACATTTGTGTTTTGGTTCAAGGTGTTAAAAGACAATTTTTGTGTAACTTTTCAACAAAATCTGGTTCAGCTGTGTCCCCACGCAGTGTAGTTTGATGTTTAGTGTTAATTAATGCATCTAAATCTGAGCAAAATAACAGGATTTCCAATATGTCAAGAGTTACTTCACAGAAATGTAGAAATAATTTTCTAAAATACATGTGCAGCTGTTTTTTTTTTAGAGCTGGACATGAACTGATCATACAGTGCTGACTTCACTGCAGTAGATGCTGTTTTCAGTGATTTTAAAAAAAAGTTTATTTGAGTTTTTAATAGAAAGGTGTATAATAATAAATTAGCATTCATTAAATGTCCGTTTTGCCAATGTGCTAAACAGTTTCTCAGTTGTTTGAACTCATATTACCTGAGGTGGAGGAAGTACTCAGATCTGGTAGTTATGTAGTACCAATACCACAGTGTAGAAATACTCTGTTACGCATAAAAGTCATGCATTTAAATGTATACGTAAGTAAAAGTACAAAAGTATTGGAATCAAAATAAATATAAAGTACCAAAAGTAACATACTGTATTTCACCATAATATATATCATTGGATTATAATTATTGATGTGGTAACGATAATTGAACTACTTGCATCTGATGATTTTTTTTCCTTGAGGATCAATAAAGTTTTATCTTAATGTACAGAATTCTGTTATAACATATTTGTTGATTATATAACTAAAGTTATTAAATAAATGTAACGGAGTAAAAGGTACGCTATGTGCTTCTTAATTGTATTGGAATAGAAGTGTAAAGTGGCAGACAATGGAAGTAGAAGCAATTAAATGATGTACTTAAGTATTTGAGTAAATTTACTGAAATACTTTAGACCACTGCATGTTACTTGATGCTTCAAGATCATTATATACTAACGCAACATTCATTTATTGGTATGAATGCATTCACCATGCTAAGTAATGCTGTGCACAGCGACTCTTGTTGAGAGTCAAGGTTGTTGTGTGTTTTGTTCACAGCGGAGCAGCTCTGACTACTCGGGAGGAGGCACTTGAATTTTAGCTACACAGAAAAATAAATTGCTCAACACTCACAGTCTTCAAACTGTCTCTGTCTTATGACCTCACCATATTTTATCAGAGAAATGTCAGCAGAGGGCTTTCCAAATGCTGATTCACAAACACACGCACACACACACATGTATTCGGGGTGTCTTCCGCTCACTTCCTGCCTCTGTCTGTGTTTTCCCAGACCTGCTGGTGGACATGCTGGGAGTCATGGCCAGTTACAGCATCACAGTCAAGGAGCTGAAGCTGCTCTTCAGTATGCTGAGGGGAGACAACGGCATCTGGGTGAGTTGGTGGCGACTTTACCAAATCTCTGCGTGAAGTGATCAAACTTCTACGTTGTGTGCGTGCAGCATTATATTTTTGCTTTAAAAAACACACTCAGACACACACCTCTATTGGTGCTTTGCAGGTGCTGGGTGGCAGACATTATTAGAAGTGATTAGCAAAGACATCTTCGTTATTGTATATCATTTTATGTCGTAAATTCCTCTTTATTTCATTTTGTGAGCGTGTCTGACATCAGAGCCTTTATATAGGCAAGTCATTAAGAATCACTTATGCAGCACTCCATTGGAAATGGCAGAAGGAGCTTCAATCCAATCCCACTGTTGGCGCAGACGGCAGCAGACTAACAAATGCATTAGAGAATCTCCGGTCTGTTTTGACAGGAGCTGGTATTCATGATTGGATTCAGTAATTTTCTCTACAAAGACACGGACATATTTTACTGTTAAAAGTCACGTTTTGATTAATTTTGCGAAAAATGGCTTAAGTGATCATCATTGTGTCATTATAAAAGTGTATATGTTTGGACATTTAATTAAAATGAAAAGCTCCTCAGGATTTCACACTGACTGTTTGCTGCTAAAAAAATGAAATATTTGACTGTTTCTGACAAGCCAGTATTCGACAATTAATGGTGGTGGAAGTTTAATTTATTTGATGCGAGATTAATTATATAGCATGGGTTTGTTTGTGTGTCATTAGTCTGGATGTCGCTTAATGGGATGATTGTGCTAATAGACTAGAATAACAGAGGACGGGTGTGTATCTATGTTTGGATTGATTTGTGAGTGTGTGTCAAGACAAGGGCAATTTAGTTCGCATTCAGTGCTTTGTTCTCATCTAATTGACTTTATTAATGTAACAGAGGATTGATTATGTTACTGTTGTTGAGTAATAAAAGCATGGTGGAAAAAAAAACGCAGTGACAGCCCTATCAGGTGTGGAGGTAAAACAGTCGGCACAGTTCAGGATGTTCACACTCGCTATACATATAGCCACTATTTTCTGTTACTGAGCTCTGCTGCGCTAAATGCTTTGCTCAAGGACTCATTTTTTTCTCTTTTTATTCCATCCTGTCAGACTGTCTCACCACATCTCCTCATCTCTAACTTTCTCCCACAGTCAGCCAAACAAGCTTTTGTTATCATGAGCTGCCAGAAAGGGATTTTCTCTGCTCTTGGTTATTGTCAAGGGACTGGAAAAGAGTTACAGTTATTAAGTTAACTTTGACATAAAGTTCTATTGCACCTGACTGCTTTAGGCTTTTATAGTGAGAACTCATCTACTGTTTTTTGTGGAATTTTGCCACCAGTGTGCTTGCTCTCCACACTTGCTGATTCATGCTTACTCTTAGCGTTACAATGCGCATTTTCTGTTAATGAGATTAATTCAGGAGCTGAGACTTTCCAAGCGCTTAGTACAACCTCAGCTTACATTGCTTCTTGTTATGTCACCTTAGCTGCTCCCTTTAGTTTGCTGATTGGCTTGGCTTCCGCTCATTTGGTGTAGTCGATTCCAAGTGGATGCTTTAGAACTGCTTTGCAGATTAAGGACGGTTTTATGAGGCTAAACCTTCCCCTCTGACATCCCTGCTCTCTGTGGGGTTGGCAAATATGCGATTCCTTGGTGTCCGCCAGCTTATTCAATATACCTCCTCGTCAATCTCCCCCTCCACTCCGTCATCAGCAACCTCTGGTCACTGATCAGCGGTTCACAGCAAGACCATCATCTATTCCTCCAGCCCTCACTCACTACCTCCCGTGTCCAATAACTATCGCCAACCCATCCACCTTGCTGCTATTTCCCCCGTCTTCTCCAATTTCTCCTCCCCCAACAGCCCTCTCCGGAGACAGATCGATTAAAGGGTTGCCATGGTATTGATGGGCTGTTGACGGTGGGGGGGAGGGTGCCGGTGATTGAAGAGTTATTGATCCAGTGGGGTTGTGGTAGAGATGTGATGTCACACCGTGTTTCTCCCCTGTGAATCTGTTAGGTAGCATCTGTCATGTAATAATGACAATCACTCTCTCCTCTCCTCTCCTCTCCTCTCCTCTCCTCTCCTCTCCTCTCCTCTCCTCTCCTCTCCTCTCCTCTCCTCTCCTCTCCTCTCCACTCCTCTTCCTCCTCCTCTTCCTCCTCCTCTTCCTCCTCCTCTTTCTCCTCCAGCCAAGACACGCTATCAAGCTCTTGTCGGTCTTGAACCAGATGCCTCAGAGACACGGTCCTGACACCTTCTTCAACTTTCCAGGCCGCAGTGCAGCGGTGAGACTGACCACTTACACACAAAATAATAAATACTCAGATTTACTCTCTACGCTCCCAAATTGCTAAAGAGCCTGTCGTGCCATTCTTGTTTGCAATTCATCAGCGCATCTTAATTGGCACTTTGCTCCACTAGTGCGAGGAGTTGAATGGTGAAAAAGGAAGTAATGACTAACTGAGTGACATATTGATTGCTGTAAACATTTGCAAGAGCTCCTCTGATGTGTGTGTGTCCCACTCCAGGCTATAGCGTTGCCACCGATTGCCAAATGGCCGTACCAGAACGGATTTACTATCAACACTTGGTTCAGACAGGATCCTCTCAACAACATCAATGTGGATAAAGACAAACCGTACCTCTATTGGTAAGTAGAGCATCATTCATCTGGACTGTTGTATAATGAAAATAAAATCCCTGTAATGGCATACTGAGACAGAAAAAACCCCATCGTAAAGTCCTTGTTCTGAACTTAAATGAAAAATCTATTCTTTGACGCTTTAGGACTGTCTGAGTGTTTCTATTAGCCACGAATCTTTCATTTCTTTGCCCATTTTGTTGACCCAATGACATCACATTGATATTTTTGCGAGTGCAGTCACAGATGAGCTTGATTGAAGAAAAGGAATCAAAAACATCAATGGTTTACATCATTTTTTTGTGTCAGTCATTCAGGATCACAGTGGAAGGGTCTCTTTGTAGACTCAGTCATCTGGACAAAAAAATAGTCTAAAACATGCAGAAATGCTTTGGCTTCTCTATCGCCAGTGCTTAATTCTGCACTGCTTTACGGAATTTTACTCTTTGTGTAAGAAGTGCAATTAACTGTTGCTGTGCAAACTTGCTTCTGCTCTCACTATTGATCTGAGCAAAGAAAAGCACATGGTTGAATGAAGCGAGTTCAGCCCTGCTCCTTCTAGATGTCAAAATGTATTGTGGTTGGAGTAAGAGGAAACTAACTGAAGTGAACACAGATGGCGTGGTTTGAAGGAGAGTGTGCTGCACTTAATCCCAGCATGAGAAAGCACTTAATACACTGCAGACTTTTCCTCAGTTCTAATAATTTCCTACAGTAGCTATCAACCCTGTGCAGGGTACGTGAAGAAATACTTGGGTGAATATAACCAGAGTTTCACTTGGTGCTTCTCGAAAGGTTGAGAGGACTGGCGAGAATAGGAGACTGGTTTCTGTTGCTAGAGTCTGAAAATGGCTTTTGTGCATATCATGTTTTTATCCTTGGGAAAATTGTGTTTTTTTTGTGCTGGAAGACACATCATGAGTGAAATAAACAGTCAGGGCCAAGGGTGAACATTTTTACCTTGAAGCCGCAGAAATACAGATGACAGTCTTAGAAACAAGGATTCAGACTTCTGGGGTTTCATACATGACAAATGGAACAAACCAGTCCCATCAACCTGCAGTGAAGCTTTCATTATTAATCTTTAGAATCAATTTCCCATTCCAACACGAATGACAGAAGTAATCTAATTTTACAATGTGCCATTGCGTAGCGTAGAGTAGTTTTATGGTGTTTCAGTAGAGTTGCAAGTAAGCCAGTGTGCTCGAGCTGCAGTGACTGGGGAGGGATGTGTGGAGAAAGTGGCAGGGAATTCATATATGTGCATTTCCTGAAGTAAAAGCAACTCTTCAGAGTTACGTCTAAGCTATTTTAGGGCAGGAAGATAGTTTAATGGAAAAAAACTTTTAAATATAATTTTATAAGATAGAACAATATAAGAGAGATGAGTAGTAAGAGGTTTATCAATCACCAGAGATGTATTTTAAGCAACAAGCCAAAACCCAAATATATTCATTGTAGGATAATATATTAAAGTGAAGCAGCAAGTCCTTACATTTGAGATGCTCTACCCACAGAATGTGTGGCAGATTTGTCTGATAAATGAGAAAAACAATTTATTTTCAATTCTTTTAGTACTACCAAAATTCTGAAGTTTATCCATCTTGGCAGTGTTGCTGTGTTCAGCTTATTTCATACCAGCTAGCCAAAGATGCCTTTTTGGCCACAGACACAGAGATGCTCAAACAGCAAAATGTGCATCTTTGCAAGTATTAATTCCTCCTCCTGAATCCTGCAAGAGATGTGTTTAAAACTTTACTTCAAGCACTTTCGCTATTATTTTTCTTCAGAATTTGCCAAATGAGGCACTGCAGATGATAAACACTTAACTCATCAGACTGAATGACATGGACAGGAAGTTAATAGATAAACCGATAATGAATTGGAACATAACTTTAAATGTCAAGCCTCTCCATTAAGACTGTGCTGTTGGGTGGATGCCTCCGCGCAACTCTGGACCTCGCCGGCCTCCCTGTTTCTGTTGTAAGAGCAAGCCGTTAGCCACTATGAAGCTTCATTAACTTTGACCTTTTATTTAATTGAACTCCTTTACTCCACCGCTCGCCTTCTGCCCTCCATGTCTTCACTCTGTGGCGCTAACTAGCGGCATCCTCCCTTCACCTCTCCCTCCTCGCAGAGCCAAACGGTGATTCATTACCGACAGAAAGGTTTTGCTCAAGAATCAGGGAGCTGAGTTGTCTACAGGGAGGATGACATACATCCGTTTATTCTACAGATACCATCAGCAGAGATGAGCTGTAATCATGAAAAGTGTTAGGATGTAAGCCTGTTTCCTTAGTAACCGTTTGTCAGGTTGTCATGGTAAGTGAGGTGCGAGAGGGAGGGGGGGTCGTCCTCCTCTCCTCTGGCCCAGGTCTTATCATCCTCCCCCAGATGCAGCTGCTACTCCAGCGGCCTGTCTGATGCTGGCCTCCGCAGATGTATGAAGGCCATGATAACACGCTATATGCACTCCTAATGTTTACCGGGGATTCACTTGAGCAGGATTTATATCTGCTTTCTGGCTCTGCTGTGTGTGTGATCCTTCTGGGCCTATTTTAGAAGTGAAATGTGTCTTCTTGTTTCATGAATAAGCTCAGCTGTGAGACTGGGTTTTACATGGGGGTTACGTGTGTGGGAAGAGAAATATTATGTGGGGAAAAATGGAGGGAAGGGGATTAGTAGTGTTTCTCACAAACCTGTGATCTGGGACCCCTGGTGCTGCTGCAAAGAGAACACTGAAATCCTGCTTTTTGTGGCTGGTACTGGCTTAAATCATGTGATATGTAGGTGTGAAAGGTACCCTGCGAATATTTTGGTCAACTGGATTTCTTTTGGTGCAGTTTCATCTGTAAAAAATAGTTTGCTTCCTTTTTCATTTGTAGTTTCTGGTTTGATTGAAACTTCAAGGTCAACATGTAATTTAGTCACACAGAAACTTCAACGCTCCAGCACTTATATGTACCAAAATTAGTTTTAATCCAGAGCCAGCAGAAGGAGTTATTTTGAATTGTTAACTAATTGAAATGACTGTAATTCTCTCTGATTCTTCTGCAGTTTTCGCACCAGTAAAGGAATAGGCTATTCTGCTCACTTCGTGGGAAACTGTCTCATCGTGACATCGTTGAAGTCAAAAGGAAAAGGCTTTCAGCACTGTGTGAAATATGATTTCCAGCCCCGCAAGGTAAGAAAACACACACACACAGTTTGGAAATCCTGTGCCACTTGTTAGATGAGAGAGCATCAGGAATGTGTTGCTGCACTTCTATCTCTCCCTGCACTCGCCGGGAATGTTGATGAGTCTCGATAAGGTCTGTCAATTAAGACCTGCACGCTCCCCCTCTACCGCACCGTCAGCACTATGCTACTGTCCAGATGCACACATCCCTGCGTGCACACATAAACAAACACACATCCGCTTGATGAGATGGCCTTCCGCGGTATTTGCTGACCCAGTAGAATCCCTGCGCTGCCTAACAAAGTTCCCAGTGGTTCCATTTGATCAATTTTTTAAGTCACCATGTCTCACAGCATTTTGTGTACCGTGCGCATGTGTTAATGTGTGTGGACATGTGTGTGTGTGAGAGTGCGGATGCTTGCATACACGTGCGATGCTGAACACTCTCCGCTGAATTTCCGTCTTTCCTCGGGGGAACCCGTGTGTTTTATCACTGGAGAAGATGCTTTTTAATCAAAGACACTCACACACACATGCATACTGTTATTGCTGTACAGTATTAAGATGAGCAGAGGGAGGGAAACACACTGTAATCATCTCTGTTAGCTCACCTGCTTATAGAGTTACAATCTTAGCTTGTTAGAGGAAATTCTCAGTTTCTCAGTTCTCAGTTCTGTGAGGACATGAATTTTAACTAAAAACATCTTGACATACAGTAGTTGACTAAAAAAGCTAAAAATTAATCACTGCACAGCAGAAGGCTTGTGTCAATATTCCCCAATAGTTTAGTGCTTATTAAATAACAAAGTGCAAAGGTACGAACAACACATTTTGCTCACCGCAGGCTTCAAGAGGTTTGCTTTTACTGTAGTTGAGTCAATATGATGCATTTGGCCTCCAACAGAGCCAGTGTACAAAATAATGTACAAAAATATCTAGTACTTTGAGGCAGGCAAGGTAAGGCATCATCTATCAAACAGCGAGCAAACGGTACATTTAAAAATAAAAAGGGAAAGTAAAATCAATTAAAATAAAGCTCTCTTCACATGAAAAAGAAAATAGGAAAGGTCTTAATCAGCATGAAACACAGTTCTGAAGAGAAACTCCCACTTGAACTGTTCAAATACAAGAACCTAAAGGAAAACAAACAACTGTTCTTCTTTTCTCTCTAATTCAGTGCATTGTTGCATGAGAGATTATTTTAAATTCATCATCCTGTTTGTGTCCTAATTTCTGAATGGTTGTTGTATTTTTCAGTGGTACATGATCAGCATCGTCCACATCTACAACCGCTGGAGGAACTCCGAGATCCGTTGCTACGTCAACGGTCAACTGGTCTCCTACGGCGATATGGCCTGGCATGTCAACACCAATGATGTAAGAGCACTAATGTTGGCTTTGAGATGAGTAATGAGTTTATTTTAACTGCTTGTGGTTAAATGGGTTTGGCTCTTAACTCATATATTTGATTAATGACGGTTAAGAGAAAAAAAATCTCTGCTTCCAGATAAGTGATTGTGTAGCAGTCTCAGAAATCCAGTAATAGTCTGGCTCTAATTTCCTCCCATTGTGATACTGGCAAACATTTGAGTTTTGCCCTCTGCGTTTGTCAGCTGGGCCAGAGTTGCCCTTGGGCCCCTTTCCAGCACAGTTCACCCAAACTCCAACTCCCAACTTTTTCATTTAGCACAGGACAGGTAGCCTGACCTCTCAGTGGCAGCCTGGCCCTCATTACTTGGGGTCATTCTCGGTATGAAATTCCTTGGCCTTTACGGAAAATGTTTTACAATTCGTGCAACTCGGAAAGACTTGGAAGAAGCAAAAGATCAGGTCTCAGAATGTGTTGATGCTATCGGGGTTTGTTTTGTCCTGGAGGCTGTAGATACCATTTTGAAAAAGCAGAAGGGTAAAGATCTCATTGAGATAAAGGGTATCAGAGGGATGCAGTTGATGAAAAGCGAGTGGATGGAAAAAATGTAATAGCAGGTGATAGCAAAGTTGGAGCGGAGTGATTAGAAACCAGCAAGTATCAAGAGTTCATCAGTTTTTCTCCATCCTCTGTGTTCATTACTGTTATGAACTTATGACCAGAGATGAAAAATGGGCAATAATTAACTCCTGAGGTGTCTTACAATGTAACGATCAACACATTTCACCATCTTAAACCATGTTAGCACGTTGAGTTCCCCATTCCCCTTTGCAAGACAAAAGCTGAAAAGTTTGAAATGATGGCTAATATTTTCTTGCATCCTTTTTTCAGAGCTATGATAAGTGTTTCCTGGGATCGTCAGAGACAGCAGATGCTAACCGGGTGTTTTGTGGTCAGCTGGGAGCTATTTACGTTTTCAGCGAAGCTCTCAACCCAGCTCAGATCTTTGCCATTCACCAACTTGGTCCTGGATACAAGGTAAGACAGCACCCACAAGCTATCTTACCTCCCACTACATTGTGCATGCAATTTTTGGCAGGTATAAACATCCCAGAACCCTGGCGATTTCATTGTCATCGTTGCTTAATGCTGTCTTTCCCTGTTCACATTGTCAGCTATTGGTTGCTGATCATTCCTGCTTTGTCAGATTCAGTGTATCTCTTACATTGGTACCAGTTTGTTGTCATTTGATGTTTATACTGTTGATTCTCTGGAGCACAAGGTACCTGTTTTATGTCACAAAGCATCTTTGTACTTTTTTTGTGTGGGCAGTGGCAGTGGTTCCTTTTTCGATCTATCCTGGCAACGTATATGAACACAAGTGCTTCTTCAGCCACACCACCATGTTCCAGATGTGTTCATTTCAATGGGGTATTATTTAACACTGCAACACATGTGAAGATGGATATTTTTACAAGTCTGTTTTCAATTTTCAAGTGAATTGTCAGTGTAGAGATTGGTTGGGTGAAAGAAAAAAGACTTTTCAACCGCTTATCCATTATTCTTTTTTAGCTATTTCAGTTGTTTAACCACTGTTAGTCGACTATTGGGACCATTTTCCATTACATTCAGCTAAATATTTCAACTAGTTACCCATTACCTTTGGATACATATTTGAGGTGTTAGGTTTCAAATATTTTAAAGTTATTTTTTGCTATCCATTTTGCATGTTTATCCATTGATTTTTAATATAACTTTTCAATTCCTAGCTATTTCACTATTTCTACATAGAACCTAAAAACATCGAGCAGTTTCTGGGCATTTTATGCTCATGTTTTTACTCACAGTGGGTTCTTTTTCACTGTAATTCAAAGTCTTGCACATCTATGGAAAGGGCACAACAATGGCTAGAAGTAGAGAGAACTTGAAAATATCTTTCATACAGAATGACAAAGCTGTAATTCCACAAATCATACAAGAAGTAAAGGTTAAAGTAGATTTTGTCTGATTATTCACTTTACAAAAAAAATGTAAAACCTAGACTCAGCATGTGTAACATTTTTTCAAGTGCCTCCAGTGTTACCAAGACTGGAAAAAAGGTTCGCTCTATGTACTATTGATGTTTTACTATTCATCTACATTTTTTCATTTGGCTCCATACTTCATTATACTCTGTGTAAAACTTCAACCCAGCTCCACTGAAAGTCCTACAATTTTTTGCTGCTGAGTCATTCGTGGCTTCATGGTTGTGCTGAGGAGTGTTGAATTATTCGTTTTCTACAGAATATGGTTAGATCAAACCATTTATTTTAGGAAAATATATGAATGAGATATGTGGAATAAAATAATTTTGATGTAATATCCTAATTTTAATCTAAGCATTTCCAGTTAAACAGAGAAGTGGTTTATTGAATGATGAAAAGCTGAGAATATGTCAATTTGTCCATCTAATTGTTTTTTTTTTCCATTGAGATATGGCGTAATAATATTTATTCTTTTATAGATAACATGCCTTTCAGCTGGCAGCTGGTTTTGGGTTCAGTAAGTTAATATTGACTTCTCTGCTCTCTTGGTGCTAATATGAGCTACTTCTTTTTAAAAACTAATTTATGAAGAAAAATTTCAAAGTAACTTAAAAACATAATATTATATGTCTAGACCCCATTTTTAACAAGTACACATGCTCAAATTTAGTTTAGATTATGCAAATGTGATGAAAATGTAAAACATATCATAGCTCTCATAACCTTGAAGCAACAGGTTTTACTCTCCAAAGCCCAGCTTTTGACAGTGGAGTTGTCTTCAGTGGGGTAATCCAATCGGCACAGGAGTTTTTCAGTTTAATTTATTATGTTCCTGTCAGTCATGACATCACCACCATCGGTTTGAGACGGGGCTGGAATTCAAAATCTCAACACTATATCATAATGCGGTGCAGCTGAAAGACACTGAGTGAGAGGCTGAGTTGCAGTCTTCTTCAGAGACCTTAGAGCTGCATAGGTTTAAAGCCCATACCCCAGCTTTTCATTCTCATGAGGTAACAGAAATGCATCCGTGCAAATGAAGGGTAAGTTCAAATAGATGGAAAAAGATTAGGTTGAAGACGGCACAACAACAACATTTACAAAGATGTTGCTAAATACTAAAATCCACTCTTGGATTTTGCCTTCAAACCCCAAGTCTAGACACAGAACTTTGTGTTCTTATAGTGATAAAAATTATTCAAATGAGGCTTCACAATGTTGAATGTCGAGCTCTGATAGCTTTAGAAATCACCATCTCTGCCTTTTGGCCTGGCTACCGGTGACACCTGAGATGCCGCAGTACCTTGCCAGCTGTCTGCTTCTTGTTTTGGCAGACTTTCACACCTCAGGCCACTTACAGCTTGTTTATGAAAGTGTCCAAAGCTGTCAAGACTTCAGCACCATGAGATTGCACGAATATGCGGCTGCTGATGTGCAAACAGCTGCTGGTATTTCAGAAGCTCCATCGGAAGAGCAAATCCTCAAACAGAAATGTGTTTTATCTACCGAGACTTCGCAACGGATGGAGAAACATGCTGATGACATGCAAAGCACATATTTATACAACATGATGTGTCGAGCCTCGTCTCACATTGTAGCGTTGATCACACATGTTGAGTCTCGCATCTTTCTCTCATAATCGTACGCTTCTCCTAAACAGTCTCCCTCACCTATTACAACAGAAGGCTTTTTATAGACTAGACCTTTCATACGTTCCTCCTAATAATCACGTACTTGGCGTTTTGCTGTCTCTCTGCCATGAATACTGATTTCTCTCTCTGTCACAGCCCACACTTTCCCGAGGCTGATCAGTCAGATGATTGCCTCGCTGCACGGCGGAGAATGGGCTTCTCAGATGCCCAGAAGAGACCATTAAATGGCTCAGTTGTTTCAAAGCCTCAGGCCTCGGTGCTTGTATTGTAATGATGAGTGCGTGGGCTTCTTTTTCGGACGGCTAAAGGAGGACGCTAGTGCGACTCCGTTTGTGTCACACAGCTTCCTGCCTTAATGTGAATGTAGGCCAGTTCTTGTTCTCGCCGCTTCACACGGATGAAGCCGTGCGTGTATGACAAGCTGCTCCTTGGGTATTGCCTGATCGGCGTCGAGGAAGACTGTATCGATGTATACTGTGCAGTCTGTAGAGTATGCAGCCTGTTGGTCATGCGACTGTCACTGTGCAGTAATGAGGAGTGAAAAAGCAGACAGACGCTCTGCTTGCTCTGCTAAAGAAGCCTTCAGCACAGTGAGGGTGCTCGTGGTCTTCTTGTTCCAAGCGGCTTATGATGGCCGACACACTGTGTGTACTGATTGTCTGTATGTGTGCACAGTTCAGCGCTTCCATGCTCCCCTAATGACGAGAAGAAGATGGAACATAACATCTTGTTTTTTTGTCAGTGTGGGCTCTGGTGAAAAGAAACCTCAAGTGTTAGTTTGTCGTTGTGTTTGTGTGTGTGTGTGTGTGTGTGTGTGTGTGTGTGTGTGTGTGTGTGTGTGTGTGTGTGTGTGTGTGTGTGTGTGTGTGTGTGTGTGTGTGTGTGTGTGTGTGTGTGTGTCCTGTCGCTCACATGTTGCTCAGTGTGTTACTGGTTGCACTCTTCATCAGGGGTCCAGATGTCGTCATTGCCGAGCACTGCCAACAATCTGGACACAACGTAATTAATGAACCGTGCGAGTCTGTCTGGACACCTGTATTGTATGCCTGTGCACATGCCTCTTGTGTGTATTTGTCACAGTGAAAGTCTTTGTGTGTTGTGCGTTTATAATACTGAACTTGTAGAACATTCTATTTCATAAAAACAGAAATGTATTTGGCTCAATAACATATCTTTCTAGAGCTGGAAACCAAATATGTAGTGTTTTTTTACCTATTATTAATTAAATCTTGATTTTCTTTGGTATATTGTGGTATATTTTAAGTTTTTCAGGTGATTTACAGTCCTATATTTCTATTTATGACAGTATTTACAAGCTTTATGAGCTGAATTATTTCCAAAATAAGTTTTACAACATTCCTGTCACATGCTGGACTTCACATTTTTGGAGGGTTGGCCTTTATTCAGCAAACTGTCTAGAGATGCAGGGCTGAGCTGAATGGATTAGATGTGTGTGCCGTTATCACTGCAGGCCAGTGTCGTATCTGCAGCTGTCAGGTGTGAGAAAGGCGAGAGTTGTCGCTTTCATTCCTCTGTGTGTGAGGGACACATATGCCTGTAAGCGTTGCTCTGTAAAGCTTTACATATGTAAAATTTTGCACTTTTCTGCACTCTTGCATGTTTCTCCTGCTACCTGTCGAATGCCTCCGTGCATCCCTTAATACTTTAAAGAGTCAGCAAAGCTCTTTTGCACTCTGAGCTACCTGCCCCCCAACTCCTTTTAGCACGACAACATAAATACAAGCTCACATTTGCAGAGCCACATCGGTACAACTACACACACGCTGTAAGTGCAGCACAATAAATGGGCTTACGCTGCAGAAAATGTGCATTTTAATAAGCGTATTAATTTCACATTCAGGCAATTTGGTATTTTTTGTGCCGACTAACCTTCAAAATAAACTGAAGAGCGATTTATTTGTGTTTGTGATTGATTATGCGTGCACAAAGCTGCAGTCTTCTAGGTTGCTTCTAATGGATACGTTTTTAACATAGCTGTTTAATGGGGAAGCTTTTTATCACCAGGTCATCAGCCCTTGTATTTCACTACAGTAATATGTTGTGAAGTCAGAAAATATGAACATAGGCATGCTGTAATTGTCATTAATTATTCTTGTGAATGATGTTTTGCTGTGTACGTAGGTGTGTTTGGAAAGTGGATTTAGATGCAAATTAGTGTTTGCCTTTATAAGTTTACAGCATTTACGCAAATTTTTTGTGATTCCGATAATTGTAATGGTGAAAATTGGTGAAGTTGTGCTCAGCTGTTAGATGGAGTTAAGGCTGTTAGATTCTGTACTGCTTGGTTCAAACTGCTCAGGGCGCATGTTTTACTATAGACCTCAGATGAAAGGTTTAGAGCAAGATGAGCCTGGAGGCCTGTGAGCGGCCCGAAGCTTTCCTGTGCAGTCAGGCTGAGCAAGGCACCTGGGGAATGAGCCGCTTGAAGGGGAGAGCGGCCCCCGCCTGGAGCCGCTGCAAAGGTTGGCAGAGCAACTCGCTGGCCTTTCATCTGTAGGACTTCGTATGTGTAGCAGCACTGCTGCAGGATACACAGACCCACAGACCTGTGCAGACAGACAGATATAGCCATAAAGGCACAGGCACACAAAGTACAAACCACAGTTGCTACAGTTTGTGCATCGACAAAAGGCACGTATCTCCATTTTGCACTTTCTTGTGTGCTTGTTTAAACATGACTTACAATTTCCTTATATACTGTATGCCAAAGATTTGCAGAACTCATTTCCTCTCAAGAATAGAAATAACATGGTGAAGATGTGTTAGATTTCAGCTGGATAAAGACTTAACAGCTCATGGAAAAGGTTATATTTTTGCAATATGTAGAAACTGAATAAGACAAATGCGTGTATTCTCTTTTTTTTGGTTGGGAGACTACAAGGAGAAAGAGATAAATTTGGATCTCTGAGTGCTTCTCTCCCACACATCCGCTCCCCCTCTCCGTCTCTTATTCTGGGCTAATTGAATTAGTGCCCGGGTTAGCACTGTGTTCATTAAGCTAATGCTGTGTTGTTTACACACGACTCATGCTGCAATTAGGCAGACTCCATTTTAGGCGTTGAACTTGTGCACGCAGAGACGCTGCCCTTGTCTCTGGACAAGTCATTTTGTCCCTCCGACTCAAGGTTTTTCCCCTCACGCAACCTCTGACACCTTCTGTCTTCTCTGTCGCTGCAGAGCACTTTCAAGTTTAAGTCGGAGAGTGACATCCACCTGGCTGAGCACCACAAGCAGGTGTTGTACGATGGCAAGCTGGCCAGCTCCATCTCCTTCACCTACAACGCCAAGGCGACCGATGCCCAACTCTGCCTGGAGTCGTCGCCCAGGGAAAACCCGTCCATCTTCGTCCACTCACCGCACGCACTCATGTTACAGGTTGGTTTGATTCCACTGAGTGAGTGTTCATCACATGGCTGGCTCTAGACCTCTAAATCGCCGCCCACATCTCTTCATTTGTTCAACCATATGGATGATTGAAGTGAAATGGAATAACAGTTCAGTTTGATTTTCTTGCTAATTTGTCACAGGCTGAGTCACACCTGCTTCAATTGCATTTGTGAAAAATCTGTAGTATCCGCCTTGTGTGGACTGCTGTATGTACAGGGTTTACCACAGATTTTCACTGTAGATATTATTAAGTAAAACATATGAAATGCAGTTACTGCTGTACCCTTCACTCAGTGTAGCTGCCATGTAGCTCAGACTTTCAGATTCTTCCTCCAAATCTCAGCTGTTTGTTTAGCCCTTTACAACATTATGCTTGTAGTTGTATTCAAGCAAATATGCTTCCAAGTGTCCTTCATTCAAGGTTGGTTGGCCTCTTCTTCGCTAATGATGGTTCTTTTTTTTAATATCACATCTGATTTCTAAGAATTTCCTAATTTGCTCAGTGTGTGAAAACTGCACCAGCAATTCAAGCAGCAAATGCTGTAGTTTACAATGATGAAGGCGACAAGTGAGTCATATTTCATTTTAGTTATACATTACTTTCATCTAGCAGAGGTTGTGTAGTCAGCTTTATCCTGAGTTAATTTCAGTGAGTTGAAGCGGCTTATAAAGGTATATAGGTGCCATTTACAGTTCAATGGAAATTTCCAGTTTTGCTGCAATTGTGATTATTTCAAAATTATAGGATTTAGTGTTTTTCTCTCTGGCAACAAAAATGTTTTCATCAGTTCATCAAATAGCAGATGTGTGAAAGGAAGATAATGGACCAAACAACAGTGTGTACATCACGGTTCAGTTCTGTTGCAGTTCAGGAAGAAACTGCAGGTTTTAAGCTTTAGTTACAGTGCAAAATTGAGGTAATGATATATTGGAAATGAGATGGATCATCTGCTGTAAATTTGTATATAAACTGTTTATCTTTGAATAGCAGTGCATGATTTTGTCCATGTGTACATACAGAATAATAATCTGTCAGCACTAATAGTCAGTTTCCAACCCCCAGGACGTGAAGGCCATTGTTACCCACTCCATCCACAGTGCCATCCACTCTATAGGAGGCATCCAGGTCCTGTTCCCTCTCTTCGCTCAGCTGGACTACAAACAGCTCAATGACAGCAGTGTGGACACCACAGTCTGGTGCGTAATCTATGAAAATACATGGATCTCAAAGAGCAGTGATATACTCAGTACAAAGGATTTCTAGCTCAGGAAACATCCCAAAATGCAGGTTTTGACTAATGACCAACACCTACTGGAGCTGAACCTGAGAGTGACCCAGAAACGAACCAGGGAAAAGGAGAGGAAGTTTAAAAAAAAAGAGGCTTTAAGTGCAGTTACATGAAGATTAATGTTCTATGTTATGTGGGAGAATTATCTTTCACACAAAAGACTAACCTTAGACACTTGTGCTGTAGGATTATAGAGAGCATGGGCTTTAAGTGTGAAAGGAAGAAGAGGAAGGTGGTTTTCCTCGGAGCGATGAGGGGTTTTTAGAGAGTCAGAGTGTCTGTGTTCCTCTCCCTCAAAGATCTCCCTGATACCGCTCCATCAAACGAGCCCTAATGCAGTTACATATCAGGCAGCATCTGCACATCATGTTAGCACCAGCAGTCACATCATTTATCAAATATGATCAGGGAGATAACAGTAAGAAATTAAAAAATTGAACTCCTTATGGAAACTAAATGAAAGAGAAGGTGAGACGAACGTGCTGCAGGTTTTCTTGCCCCTGCGTTTGAGTACTGCAGCGGAAAACATGTTAAAATCCATCAAGGATTTCTACACAGCATTTCTGAAATGTGTGCGTTCGATGTGTATGTTGCAGTGCGACCCTGCTGGCATTCCTGGTGGAGCTGTTGAAAAGCTCAGTGGCCATGCAGGAACAAATGCTGGGCGGGAAGGGCTTTCTGGTGATTGGATACCTGCTGGAGAAGGTCAGTGCAAAAGTCCCCACAGTGGAGAGTTTGTGTTTCATGTTATATTTATATGGTATATTTAGTTTTTTCAAGGCTTTAAAGGTGTGTGGCTTTATAACGCTTATGTAACTACATACCTTCTTTATATTGTATAGTTCAGTTGCCCTTACACTCATGCTTAAAAACTAATGTTGTCGAAGTCAAGCCAGATTTATTTACCTGTTTGACTATTTAAATTTTAGAAGTGAATGTAAAGATTTTCAGATGCATTAGGTTTCTTTTTTGGGAGGTTTGGTATTTACAGTGGGAAATAACAGACAGATTTGCTAAAAGAATGCCGCTGTGGAATACAGGAGACAGAGTTCACATGAGCATTTTCTAGCATTACACTTGGTGGTGTAAACGAATAACTCAACACCTCTTTCACCTCCTAACGCAGGCACCTAATACGATGCAATAAAAAGCATAAGGCAGCAGGTGACTGACTGCATCCAAGGTTACACCAGCGGTATTGAAAGTTAACAGCATCTCCTGACAAAGTAGCAGAAATAAAACCTGTGTAATTTGAATTACGCTGTTATGAAAATTGTGGTTCTTAGACAGTGAAGCGAACAAGTGCAGGACAGTTTTTCTGTGGTGTTTCATTGGCACACATGCCGACTGTGTATGTACTTTGTATACTGTAGTATGGATACAGTTATCCTGCGTTGCATAACATTAAAAAAAATTACTTTAATTGTACTCTGTTGCTAAAGCCTTGCCCTACTTTAACCCTTTGAATCCCTGAAGGGCATGTTATTTGTAAAAACATTTATCAGAGCCAGAAACTGAAAAAGAACAAGGTCAAATTATCAACTTGTGTCAACTTCTGTGACGTATTGTTCTGTCAGAAAATTTCGCCAAATATAAGCTTAAAATTGTGACATTTCATCAAAATCAATTTATCATTCTACATGTCGTATTTTGAAAAAAAAAATTAGGAACTTGCACCAGCCAGATCCTGTAAAAAAGAAGAAATTCTGCACTCCTTGGCGCAACCATGAAACAATTTGTGACTCAGCTGCAGCCAACAGTCACATGGCAAAAATTCAGGGACCAAAGTAAATAAAAACTGCAGATAGTAAAATATCTGTCGTATATAGAGTCATAATTTTTTCCAGTATTGGTAACACTTGTAAGCTCTTGATGTAATACTGCACGAGTTACATTTTTGAGCTCTCTCCACTTCTAGCCATGGTTGTGCAGCTTCCATAGAGGTGCAGGACTTTATATTCCTCTAAAAAATGAGCCCACACTGGAGAAAAGGTGTGACAGGAGCAAAAAAAAAACACTTAGAAACTGGTTAATGTCTTAGAGGATTAAATCATTCCAGGAAGATGTTATTTCTATTTTTAGTCAGAACCTATTGTAAAGACATTGAAGAGATATTAAAACTCAACAATGTCATTTTAAAAAAAGCAGCTTTATATGACTATTCAGCGGAGTTAAATTACAACTAACGTTTGCGCTTCTTTGTCCAGTCATCACGAGTCCACATCACCAGAGCGGTACTTGAACAGTTCCTGTCCTTCGCCAAGTATCTGGATGGTTTACCTCATGGAGCGCCTCTCCTCAAACAGCTCTGTGACCATGTCCTCTTCAACGCTGCCATCTGGATACACACCCCCGCCAAGGTCTGCTTATTTTTGTGCATCTCCTGAAAGTGTGTGTGCGTGTAGATGTGTGACCTTGCTGCAGAAGAAAATAAAACGGAAAATGAAGGTTTGAATAATACAACTAATGAGGTGACAGACAGAGAAAAACAGATAGAGAGGACTCATTTTGTGATTATAGCGTTCACAAGGTTTTGGCTGAATGCGAGGAAAATTGAGACAAGCATAAAAAACGAAGAGGGAGGAGACATGTTAGTGGCCTTTACAATAATATAATAAATGAGATTGGAGGACGTGAATGGAGGAAGTGGCACATCAGAAAAGGACAGAACAAGCGAGTGAGAGGAAACAAAGAGAAAAAGTGACATTTGAAAAGACCCCAGGACAACAGAGAGATGCGTAGCTCCTCTTCCCACTCTGAACTAGATGTGAGTGTTGCTGGCATCCCCGCAGGGCCAGTCAGCTCCTGCCTCCATGATTTTCAGAACTTCCCAACTCCCTGTCTTCTCCCCTCTGACCCTGAGAGGCGACTGGCTCCCGAGTACAGCGGCGTCGCTCTTCAGGGCATGCTGGAGAAAAAACGGTGGAGCAAGCAGTTGATGGGGAGAATAAGGAGTTTGTGAAAAGCCAGTATCCAACACTGCATAAATATCAATCTCAGCTGTCAGCACAAACAAGTTCAAAGTGACGACATGATTGTTTATTGGGCTTTTACCTTCAATCGAGTGCCAATGCAGAAAATTACAGTGACTAGCCAGTAAACATTAACACAATTCAGCAGGGTTATAATGAGAACAAGGCAGGAATAATAAATGTACTAAGCAGCAACATGCAGAAAATCTTTTAATCCTTTAATCTTGCTTTCCCTGTACCATTCAGTCTCCCATTGAGCTTTATTATTTTCTATTTCTCAGAGTGTTGTCATTACCTTCATTATTAGCAAGAATAGCCTTGGTCATAGTCAGGAATTAATGAAACAGTTGAAGTAATCATATCTGAACCGCATCTCTCCTAACGTCTCCCCCTGCCCACATTGAAAGTACAGTAAGTTTATTTCGACCAAGCATTCGTGGTGAATATAATGCTTTCAGAGATGGAGAAATGTTTGTTTTTTTTTTTTTCCCTTTCCTTTTTCAAAGCCATTGTTGCAGCATGGCAGCGTTACGCTATGATCGAGGAATTTCTGACTTTTGTTCAGCTAAACTGGCTGTAAATCGCACCAGATAAACAGCTCAGTGTGAAACCTAATGTAATGAAGGCCGTTTAAGTCAGCCAAGTACACTCTCCTTTCTAGATGAGCTGTGATGTGGTATGGTCAGGCCGCGGCACTCCGCTAATTTCATCCACTTAAACAGAGCTACCTCGTTAAGGCTGGTCCTTAGCGTCGTGGTCACTGTAATGAGCTCAGAGATTTGTGAGCGTACAGCAGACTCATATCAGACGATGGAGAGGATTGGTTGGAGGAATATTAAGAGAGGGAAAAGGGAACAGAAGGAGGGAAGGAGCAAATGAGCAATTCTAAATGTCAGCGCTGGTGAGAAGCTCCTCAGATGAGCCTTGATGGCTTCAGGCACAGAACAACATCAAAAATAATACAAAACAGAAAACACTGCAGGGAAGTTTCCTCTCATTTCCCCTACGGGTGTCTTTTATCAGTTAAACTTCCTTTTGTTGTAGCATTTTAAACACATGCTGATGATTTGTTCCTACCTAGACAATTTGTATGTGTGAATGTACCTATGTGGACACTATAAATGGATTGTGTGTGCATACAGGTCCAGCTGTCCCTCTACACATACCTGTCATCGGAGTTCATCGGCACCGCCACCATCTACACCACCATTCGCCGCGTTGGCACTGTCCTGCAGCTGATGCACACACTAAAGTACTACTACTGGGCCATCAATCCTCTGGAGTGCAGTGGAATCACCCCCAAAGGTCTTGGTATGTTCACACCGGCATGCAATTTGCACATATGAAGGCATGAACACTAACTGTAAAAGAGTGAAGGAGACATAAAGAGTCCCTTTGGCAGTCCTGATGACCGCACTAGTGAAGCAAAGACACTACCGTGACCTCTTATTTATAGCTGCATATACAGCATTCTATGGCAGTGCTTGGTTCTTTGGTCTCAGATTCTTTTCAAGCCAGAATTTTTCTCATGCTCTAAACTTTTGCTTTCTCTGCTCATCTTAACCCTGTGAGCCCCAAAACCAGCCAGCAGGTTTGAAGGGCATGTTGTTTTTTTTCAGATCGTCAAAATTATACCATCTATCAAAGAAAGAAACTGTAGAAACAGGAAAAATATATATGTTATCTCTTCTAAATCACTCTGCATTACATGTCTCATGTTAAAAAAAAGGCCCAAAATGTATCTTTTTCACTAACCAGATTAGGCTTAAAACAAAAAAAACATTCTACGCTCTTCAGCTCTTCTCTATGTACTTACATAAAGCACACTATTGAGAAAGGTAAAAACAAATTAAAAATGTATGCAGTAAAATATCAACAGTGAGTAGAGCCACCATATTTTCTTACTGTTGCTAAGACCTGTGTGCACAAAAACATTGGCTCAAAGTTTTTTTTCAGTTTTTGCTAGATAAATTATTCACATTCTTTATGGTTTGTGGCACTGACATCTATGTCATGCTACACAGAAGACATTTCTGAGTTCTCTCTACTTCTAGCCATAGTTGTGCTGTTTCCATAGAGATGCAGAGCTTTATATTACAAGGAAAATGACTCCACAGTGAGTATATATGTGACAGGAACAAAAACAAAAAAATGGCCTGAAACTGTTGATGATTCAAAGGGAACATATTAAACATTTCTCTCCTGTTGTCACACAAAAGTACAAAGTTGTCATTTCACAAGTCTTACAAATATTTTTTAAAAAAAAGCATTTATCTTATGGTTTTAATATCAGTATGTGACATGCATCAAATATGTCATACATTATACCTCTGTCCATCAGTTTGCCCATCCATGCGTCTTCTATGATTAAGGACAAAGGACACTATTACATTCAAGCCAGTGAGCTATTTTGCTGGTATTGTGCTTGTCATGAAAATATAGAAGATAGAGTAACATTTTATAGCTAAATACTTAGAAGAGTTTAACTATAATACTCAGTGACATATTTCCTCACAATCTGTCGCTGTCACTCTTACAAATGAAAGCAGTAATGCATGAAGGGTTATTATAGGGTCTTCTAAGGTTGAAGAGCTTCCGTATCTTAAAATAATCAGAATTTGTTTTAACAGTATGTTCTATAGAATTAATATTTTCTTTCACAGTGATAAGTGTTTTATAATTTTAATAACCTTACCAATACAGCTGGAAGTCTTCAGTACAGTTATATGAAGGCAGTAAAAACTAATTTTAATTGTATGTTGTTTTCCTATTAACAGTGATTTCTGGGAAAAAGATGACCTTTTTAGAGTCAGTGACAAAAATAGAAATTGAGTTTTTTTTTTTATTACAGCTGAAAATTGAGGTCCCTTATTCAATAATCAATGAGACTTAAATTAGTGAGCTTAGTGTTTAATAGCTCTGAATGGCTTTGCTAGTTTTCAGTGTCATGCCAGGTCCAGTAATTACAGCTACGCTAAGTTGTACAAAATTCAGATAGCTGCGTGATCATCGCTTTAACGTAGGATCATGACAAGAAAGATGTAATGTTTGCCACGTGCACAAATTTCACATTACTTCAGAGGATATTATATTGACTTACATTCGTTTCCTGGAGACTTACCCCAACCCTAAACCAAAAGCTTTATGCCAAAATGTGTTGATTTACCATATAAAGTCTTCTTTTCTTTCCCCAAAAAAGTCTCCACAATGTAAAACAGTTCTCAATATGTTCCCATAACATGAATAATTCAAGTAAACACAAGGTCACACACATATGCATTATGATTAATTCTCTCTTCCCTTAGCAGCTTCTCACAGTAAAAGGCTGAGCAGCTCCATGGTGCAAATGTTGCTGTGTATGTGAGAGTAAATAAGACCATTTCAGAAACATTCGTTTTTTTCATTTTTTAAATTTACCTGTAAGCCACTAGGTTTTTTTCTTTCTTCAGAAAATTAATAATGCAGCCTACAAAGCCTGTGTGAAGAAATCTTTTATATTTGCCGATATGTAAGCTCATCCTTTCATTCTTCCTGTGAATGAAGTGTGTTTGGAAACAAAACTACAAAAAGATCTGTCCATATTTGAAAAAAAAAAAAAATCACAATTACACAACACATCGTACTTCAACCACAACACGGTACCAAATCAGATTTTACTTTTCCGTTGTAATAGAGCAGAGAACAGCGTTAACACAGAAGCTGCTGCCGTACACTTGAGCCTCAGAAGGTCGGATTAGACCTTTCTCTTTAATCAACCACGTCTTCTGCCCGGGACCCTCCGCTGACTAGGAGTACGCATCCCATGTCGCCATGGGAACAGACGGATTTGATTGGCAGATCCAAGGGAGCCTTTGGAATTTCTAATCAAGTGGCTGTCTGGCTTCTTCTCTGTTTGGCGATACTGTTGTTTGACTGCTGGGATTTTGCCCTATAAGAACCACCGATAACAGTACAGTAGCAATTAGCCTCAGATACGTTCTAAGTGCTGTTCAAAGCTAAAAGCTGCTTGTTGTGGTTTGAAAGTCTGCATAATGTGTACTTGGCTATACTGGATGAGTGTGATATGCACTCATTTCCATATTAATGGACAGATAGTTGGATGATATTGGGGGCTTTGTGGATAAAGACGTATTCAGCTGTGTCTGAGGGAACAAGGTTGAATTCAAGTTGCAGATTTTTTCGTATTAATGTATTTTTATCCTGCGACTGCTTTGAATCGGCTTAGAAATACTTAATTTATCACTGAGTTGTCTTCATATTTGACAAATAACTTTATTTATTGTTAATAAAAAATAGCCTTCAGGACCACACAACTGAAAAGAAAAAAAAGCACTGTACCTAATAAGTCACTCCAGGCCCTTTGCATTTACAGTACATTGCTTTTGAACTCTGCTGCAGAATTATAATACCACGGAAAACAGTAATTAAATGTCCTCTGTTGACTGAAAAAAGAATGTAGCTGAGGCAAATTAACAATGACATAAAGGTTCTCCCAACATGCTTATATTAGCTGAGATTTATTTATTTATTCATAGTTTTTCCTTATGCATAAGGACTTTTTCTGTTTATATTCCATGATTTTATTTTCATGTATTCACATTTAGTTGACCTGACATGTCGTAAATCTTACATGTCAGGCAGATTGACAAACAAACCTCAAAGAAATTCAGGTTTTTACATTAAATCAGCATGTGTGTGCAGTTGTAGCAGGAGGCCTGAAGTCACAACCAACACACACTCATGTACGTATACATGCACACTCACAGATTCATGAATAGTTTCATTAAAGAAACACCTCTTTGACTCTTTACGGGATGCCATTATCTAGCAGGAGAAAAACCTCTCATTCTTTATCACAGTGTCTAGATAAAACTGTTGAGTCAGCTCAGGAGCATAAGAAGAAGAAAATTAATTTCAAAGAGTAAAAAACGATAATTGAAGCTGCCCCCGAGAAGCGATTTAGATGAATGTAGGCTTTCTTCGAGTCCTCTGTGAACAAAAGACTCTTTAAATCGGAGGTTACTCTCACACACGTTCACCCGACGCGTCCGTGCACTCGTTGGAGCTGCTTCGTAACCATGATGGATGGTCAGTGTCACTATTCCAGCAACATGTAGCAGCTTGACAGATAAGGATGACGGATCACAATGGATTGCTTCAGTGTCATGTTTTCGCTTTGTGAAGAGCAGGTGAGGCGACTGAAACACGCGCACACTCGCGTGATTCAAGGGCGGCAGAGCGTGACAAAGAAATGGAGGGACAAGCTTCATATCTTCTTCCTTTCACACCCTCAGTCTTTTATGTTTCCTCCCAGCTTACTTCCGCTGGCTAAGCAGCAGCGGGTCAAATATCGGTTTAAATTTCTCTGAGAGGACGCGCTTGCATTTTATTTTCAGCATACAATAAACACTGTTTGCCGTTGCATTACTCTCCCTTTGTAGCATGCATAAAATAAGGATGATTCCAAGACGTCCTGACACAGCAAAGTGCACAGAAGCAAATGTGCACAAGCCAAACATCAAAAATGTTTATTGTTCCTTATAAACTGAACAAGACTCTGTTGGGAAATGAGGTTTATTGTGTTGCTTCTGAGTGTTTATTTGTTAATGTCAGCTGTGGAAGAGTAGATGTGGAAGATGGAGAATGAGAAGGAAAGCAAGAAGGAGAAAAAAAAGTCTTTATCTGGCTGCAGTGGGACCATTAAAGCAAAAAAATGCCCTTGTTTTTAAAGGGTAGGTGTTATATCGCTATTGCTTTGATCTGAATCAATGCATCTTTTAGACTATTTGGCACCACATTCCATTAGCAAGTTTTTTGGCAGCAGGTTTGAGACGATTCATCATCGCCATAAGCTTCGAGTGTATCAGATGTGCACATTAAACACCTCAAAAATGAGTTAAATACGGGTACATCAATGAAATTCCACTGCCAGCGTCTGAGTCGCCAGTTCTTCTCTTAAGCGCTTTAAAAGTGCTGGTATAGATAGCTCAGCTGGCTGAATGGGTGACCCATAAATAGGGGCTGTAGTCCCCGACGCAGTGGTCATGGGTTCGAATCCAGCCCATGGCCATTTAGTGCATGTCGTTCCTGCACTCTTCTACCCATGTTTCCTGTCTCTCTCTGCACTGTCCTATAGAATAAAGGCCAAAAAGTATCAGAATGAAGAAACAAACAAAAAGGCCATGCATCTGTGTGACTCTTTGAAGCCAACAAAGGTCTGTGGCGGTTGAATAAATGAATAACGGCGAAATACCCAATGCTACAAGAGTGGCGAAAGATTTTAGGCGCACGTGAGAAATGGCTTGGGTTGTTGCGTCAGATGCTTTTGTGTTTTTAGCTTGATTATTTCTTTGTAGCCCCCTACAGCAAACAACTGATTGCGTGCCAGAGCTTGAAAGTAGATACAGTTGGATTACAGTGGTTGTTTGGTTTGGATCATTTCGACCATCAATCACATTTTTGTAAATGACTGTCTTTGCTTAATAAGTTAGATTAGTGCAACCATAAAATATCTAGATTGCCAAATTGCTACTGGAGTTAATGACAGTGATTTACAGTTCTGCCGTGGAGTGAGTGTGTGTGCGTTTGTGTGTGTTTACATGTTTTTCACAGCTCTCCGGGAAGCCTAATAAAAAGTGAATATCAGTAAACAGTAGGACTCACTCAGACAGAGCTGCAGACTTATGCAGCTGATCATTATCAAGTACAAAAATGGATTTTTAACAGGAAATTATTTTTTGTTTGTGTGTTGCTTTGCTTAGATGGACCGCGGCCATCCCAAAAGGAGATCATCTCGCTCAGAGCCTTCATGCTTCTCTTCCTCAAACAACTCATACTTAAGGTAAACTAAAAGATGCTGATTATCATGATCTTCATCACATAGTTTAAGCTTCAAGAAATGCACTTTTTTTCCCCCCTATTATATTCTCTGTTGTTTTCCGCCTGGGGTTTTCTGGCTTAATCTAAAATGTGTGTGTGTGTGTGTGTGTGTGTGTGTGTGTGTGTGTGTGTGTGTGTGTGTGTGTGTGTGTGTGTGTGTGTGTAGAGGAGACTTATGGATCAGCAGCCTGAATGAAACACTGTAGCTTTTGTGTTTGGGTGCTCGTATTGATTTCCCCCTGCATTTGCATGACTGTGAGGTTGTTGCTGCTTCACGGTTAAAATGCATTACCCCGGAACAGATTTAATGAAGTCATCTGAGGTTAGCAAGAAGCCAAAAACAACTGAAGATCATGAATGTTCTGGTTGATGTCTGTTTTTCGTAGGACCGAGGCGTGAAGGAGGACGAGCTGCAAAGCATCCTCAACTATCTGTTGACCATGCATGAGGTAAATGCTGACTTCTGTATTAAAATAGACACGGAGAGAGAGGCCATAGAGAGACACTGAGAGTGGCTGAGTGGAGCTGGTGACGAAATGTGCATTATAAATTGTGGGCTGGAGTTATGGTCCACTTAAGCGAGTGAGAGTGTGAGTCAGCTTTGGTGCTGTGACAGCATGAAAAATGGCGCAACAATGGACTGAACAGAATGTACTCTTCTGTAACAATTATAGCTATTCTTTCTCTGAAATACCATCTGCCCTTCCACAATCACCCCTTTCCTACATCCACCCCTGCAAGCGTCTCTTTGTCTCCTTAACCCTCTGTTCGTTTGTCCCTGCGGGGGCTTTCTCCTCCTCCTCACCTGTTCAACATTGGTTTCTTTCCTTTGCAGGATGAGAATATTCACGATGTGCTGCAGCTGTTGGTGGCTCTTATGTCTGAACACCCGGCGTCCATGATCCCTGCGTTTGACCAGAGAAATGGCATAAGGTGAAGGCTGGCCTCACATTCACGAGTATAGATTTGACAAGATCACACTGGCCTAAAAGTGTCAGTTTTATCCATTTAGACATTTTCTGCTTGTGTATTTTGATTACACCAAGTTACCATTACGATATAAATTATTTTGTATCACCAGACTCACCCTCTTTAAAGAATTCACAAAGCGGTTTTAATTATATATCTGCTCATGTCTCTTTATGTTTCCATTTATAAGTCAAGAATTTTAAAACTAGGATAGAAAATTTTGACTTTCTGATGTAAAATTTTCCAAAATCAAGTGTTCTCTGGATTAATCACCTCACGACAAATTTATTATGTTTTCCCTTATAAGCAAAGAGAATTTTCAGTTTTCTTCCACAGTGGTTTCATACAGCAACCCTACAACGAATGCTTTTCGTATGGTTAAGCCGTTGTTTATATGTTCAGTTACAGTACTGATGTGAAGAATACAAAGGGTAGCTTGAACCAAACAGCAAGACTTTTCAAAGATGGACTCTGACTGTGCTGGTAATTCCCCTAAAGCACAGCTACACATGGATGTCTTTTAGGTTGCTATGGCAACTCTTCTGTTGCTAGAGAGCTAGTTGCAAACTGTGTTGTCTTTTTTTATATATATATTTATGCCCTCTGTGTACACTGCTTTGAAGAAAATGCTTCAGTCAGCGCACGTGTTGTTAACTGTAAGTTGGAGGATGTTTACTGAGTATCAGGCAGCAGGTGTTTACTACGCACTGAAGAACTCATCGATTCTTTTTTTTCTTTTTTTTACTTTTAGCATACATGTGAGGTATTGTAATTCTTCCTACTGACATGTGAAATGTGTGGCTGTGTGTTTGACATGTTGCAGGGTGATCTGCAAGCTGCTGGCCTCTAAGAGTGAGAGTATTCGGGTCCAGGCCCTCAAAGTCTTGGGCTACTTCCTCAAACACCTCGGTCACAAGTCAGTACCTTTCTTTGTACTTTCCTGATACACCGATCAGGCATAGCGTTATGACCATCTTCCAAATATTGTGTTGGTCCCCTTTATGCTGCTAAAACTTCTCCTATCCAGTGGGCCATGGACACAGGACCTCTGGGGATGTCCTGCTGCACCAGTGAGTTCTGTGGGTCCGGTGGGTTGCAGGGTGGGACCTATCTAGATCAGGCTTATCCTTGCACATTCTACAGATGCTCAGTAAGATTTGGAAGTGCGGAGCATGGAACCTGGGTGAACAGCTCAGCTCTTTTCAGCAGTTTTTCCTGTGCGTCTGGGTGCATTGTCCTCCTAAGGGTGGCAGCTGGCATCTGGGACTGCTGTTGCTATCAGGGGTGGGGGAGTTGCTTGACCTGCAATGTTTAGGTGGGTGGTACATGTCAAACATCCACATGAATGTCAGGACTCAAGGTTTTCCAGCAGAACATTGCATTATGACAAGATGATCGATGTTATTCACTACACCTGTCAGTGGTCATAATGTTGTGGCTGATCGATGTATATTCCTCTGTTTTATATTCAACAAATGTGGAATCACTGAATCACTGAGCACCAAAATTTCCCAACTCTTTCCTGTCATAACTGAAACACAAATGCTGCATCAGTGTAGGGAGATGGAGAGGCACCACATATCATAGATCAGAGAGCGAAGACGGCAGTAAAAAAACGGAAAAAAAAAACTACAGCAGTGCCGTCTCCACTGAGCCTTCGAAAGACTGTTTGTTTGTGTGTATGTGAAGATAATGTCCTCATCATCACGTCCAGGCGGAATAATCATTTTGACAGTGCACACTGGCAGGGAGGTGGGACCTTGATGAGCAGCAATGAATGCTGGGGGATTTATTCATCCCATGTGACACGCACGCCTCGCGCTGCACGACATGAAAGCAGGCTGCCGTGCTGCACCTGAGCCCTGCACTGTCAGTCCCCCACCTCCTTAACATCTGCTCCAACCAAACATCCTGTAGGGCTGCCTCTTTTGGTTTACATGTCATTTCAACACTTATGGAAATTTAATATCGATCCAGAGGGCACTTTAGTGTTACATAAAACAGGACACAGTACAGCCGAACACTTTGGCTCTAACTTTATCGAACATGACCTATTTCTTGTGTTTTACAGATAATCTGGTGATTTATTGACTTAAATACAAGATAAAAAAATAAGAGTTCTGCTGTAACTTTGATTTGTTTCAGAGCGATTGATTTTTTTGCAGTATTGTTGATAGCTGACACAAATTACAAAATGGTTTAGATTATATTGGGTTTCTAACAAACACCTTAATGCTCAAGTTTTTCCTCATTAATATTAAATGTTACACCTGCTTTCTAATAATACAATTGAGGAACTGCTTGCTTGCTAATGCCATCTGGTGAGAGTTAATTAGTAATCTTGACAAATCTTTCGCAGTTTTCTGCAAAATGAAAATGCCTTGCAGGTGTGTGCACCTCTTGAGAGATGATATGTAAAAATGCACTTTTAGCTGTCTGTGTTTTAAGTGTGTTGTGTAGTGTAGTGTGTAGTGTCTCAAGTCCGACTGATGCAGATGGTAGATATTTTTATTGTATGATAAAGGTTTGTCGTAACAGCCATCCTCTGCATTGGCCTACCAAGTTTCTTATGCTTATTTATTAGTGGAGAACAGATTAAAATAGCAAACAAATTCTCAACTCTTTTTTTAAACTACTCACCACAGCATATGATTAAATGTTGTGCAAAATGTAGTCAGGAATATACAGACGCTTGGAGCATTTTTCACTTAATTCAATTTCAAAAATACTCCAAGTCAGTCAACCCTGATTTCTGAGCCTCTCAAGTTAAAAGCCTCTTAGAAACATAAATTTCACCCACTACCAAGGTTAATAATCAAAGCTAACAAAGTTAACAGCCACATGAGCATTGCCCCGGTGTCTCCTGCATTGTTAGCGTAGTTCTGTTAATGCGGCTTGTTAATTTCTCTTGTTGGTATTCAGCTCTTTATCCTCTCTGGTGCCATCATAACTGACAGGGCCACATGTTGCCACCTGCCAATATCAGACCGTCATCCGGTCAGTGACAATCAATGCCACTTTCAGCTGTCATAAAGCTGTTATGAATGTGTGCGCTTTTCTTCTCTGCAGGAGGAAGGTTGAGATCATGCACACGCACAGCTTGTTCACACTGCTGGGAGAAAGGCTGATGATGCACACCAACACAGTCTCCGTCACCACCTATAACACTCTATATGAGGTAGGTGATTGTCTCACAGCAGCTTATTCACATGCTGCGTTTCTATAGTAATGTTACGCAGTGGTCTATTTTGAGGAGGTCGATTTAAAGGCTTTTGATTGATTGTTGTCAATCCTGTGTCTGTGCAGATTCTCACAGAGCAGGTCTGCACTCAGGTGGTTCACAAACCGCATCCTGAGCCCGACTCCACCGTCAAAATCCAGAATCCCAGTAAGTACAAAAACACAGTCGCTTGCATCTCTCTGTCTCTCTGTGTTCTTTGGTCTGCCAATAATGCAGTTCCGTTTTAATGCGAGTAAACAAACAACAAAGCTGGAATTGAGAAACCGACGCCGCTGCCATCTCCCACTTATTGATCTGCCGAACATTCTCCTGTCCCTCACATTTTTCTACCTCATTCAAAAAACATTCTCCTACATTTGCTTCTCCCGCTCTCTCATCGTGTTGTTTTCTCCCCATTAACTGGTTTATTTCCTCCCACCCAGTGATTCTAAAAGTAGTGGCCACCCTGCTTAAGAACTCCACTCCCAGTGCTGAGCTGATGGAAGTCAGGAGACTCTTTCTTTCAGACATGATAAAACTCTTCAGCAACAGCCGCGAAAACCGACGGTAAAAACCACACAAATGACTATACTTGCATTTATTCAGCTGCTTCTTTCAATGATTATTGTTATGTTTTGAGATGTGAGAAGCCCATCCTTCAGCCCAGCTCACATACTCTGTTTGTGTTGTGCACCAGCTGCTTGCTGCAGTGCTCTGTGTGGCAGGACTGGATGTTCTCCCTCGGATACATCAATCCCAAGAATCCTGAGGAGCAGAAAATCACGGAGATGGTGTACAACATCTTCAGGATCCTTCTCTACCACGCCATCAAATATGAATGGGGAGGCTGGAGGGTCTGGGTTGATACCCTGTCAATTGCACACTCTAAGGTAAGAGTGGGATATGTACATTTCAGAAAATAGTCTTTATCACATTGTTACATAACAGCTCCTGCTGAAGCACTTTCATTTGTAGATTCAGTGTGTTGTGTGGCTAAAAATGAACAAATACTAATAGTGGTAATGATTTGTAGATATTGATATTTGACTGAAGATATCTTTAAAGCTGAAGTAAAGCATATTCGTTTGTTTATATTGACTTGTTATTCAAGGCAAGACCCAAAATGAAAATATATCAATTTCAATAACTGCTCACTGCTTTTCACTGTTCAGTGATGGGAGTTTAACTCACCCAGTTAGTCATCACAGTGTGAAAGTGAGTGGACATTATAGATGGAGGTCTAAGAGCCCCGAGAGGCTGGTGTCCCAGTTTTATCCATGCGGCCTTTGGTTTAGATGATCTATGAGCCTCCTTAGACCACCTGTTTGTTATTGATGCAGAAGTTAACCTTGACATTGCTTATGATCTGATCACATAACCAATTACACTCCACCATCTGTAACAGGTGACCTATGAAGCCCATAAAGAGTATTTGGCAAAGATGTACGAAGAATACCAGCGTCAGGAGGAGGAGAACATGAAGAAGGGAAAGAAAGGCTCTGTGTCCACTATCTCTGGACTTTCAGCTACGCCCGCTCCTGTTGTCAATGGCAACCTGGAGATCGATGACAACTCTCAGACACAGACACCTGAGAGCGAGGCTGAATACAGCGAGGGTGCTGGCGGCGACTCACGCAACCTCCTGGCAGAAGGCGCTGTGAAGCGACCCAATGGAGAAGCACTGACTCCTGGGGAGCAGAGTGCTGGTCCGGGGGTGAGGGTGGAGGTCCACGACCTTCTGGTAGACATTAAAGCAGAGAAGGTAGAGGCCACAGAGGTAAAGTTGGATGACCTGGACCTCTCTCCAGAAGGCCTCGGTGGAAGTGTAGGTGGAGGAGGTGGGGGAGGAATGGAGAATGGCCCTCTGGTGGAGGTTGATTCTCTCCTGGACAGTGCTTACTGCTCTGTGGTTCAGAACCTAAATGGGAATCTGGCGCCTAAAGATGACACGCCAGGATCAGGGGTTGGAATAGGCTCGAGTTTGGGGCTTTCAGGAGTCAACCTGGAGGATGATGGGAATATGGGTCCACTCATCACATTGGCTGATGAAAAAGACAGTGTCCCGAGTAACAACGGATTTCTTTTCAGCAAGGTAGGACGTTATATGAAGATTATTCTCACTGGTTAATTAAAATCTTATCTGTGGAGCCACATCTTTTCCTGCAGTCCAAGAATATAATTTCACCAATCAATCACTGTTGTATCTCTGCGACTTTCCATCCTTCTTTCTTTTTGTACCTTCCCAACATTAAAAAAGTTATAGCCACAGGCTTTTCCTAATGTCTTAAAGCGAGTCTATATTTCCTTACGCCATTCATGTCTCCCAGGTTGATGAGAAGCTGCTCCCGGCTCTGGCAGCCACAGATCCCCTTGTACTGCCCAGTCCAGACCAGCCCACTCCATCCGGTCCAGCTCACTCCAACACCAGCGCCAGCGATGACCTCAGCCTTCTGGCCCACATGACTAGCTGTGGCTCAGATTTAACACAGACCCAGAGCCACACTCCTGGGGAACTTCCAGAGGATGGGCCCTTCAAGATCCAGAGCCCTCTAGCTGACATCAGCTCCATTGCTGAAGCTGAGAGCCAAACCCAAATCCAAGGAGCTTCAAGACCAGATTTTCCGGAGGGAGAGGGAACATCCGGTGCAGAGGGAGAAGCTGTGGGGCTTAAGACTGGGGGAGACACAGCCAGCACCACCTCTGATACAGAGAGGTCAGATGATGGGAAAGACAAGGACACAAAGAAGATCCAAACTACTGCAACCACTCAGGTGTGTTTATGTGTGTTTGTACACTCATCTGTTAGTGAGTTGCAAGGTCACTTTTATTGCACTTGTACCTGTGTACTGTAGTGGTGCAATGAAGCTACAGTACATGCTGTACTTTTTATTCCTTGTATGTATTTACATTTATAAAAATGTGTGGTTTTGATAAATCGGCATTCAAATGAAAATGCTAACATTCTCCAGATTCTGTTTTTGGATGTCTATTCCTGTCTTTCAACTCAAGGTTAACAATTCTTAGATGGCTTTGACTGGTTGTATTTGCTTGTTGGAACTTGCTTAAATATAATCACATCGCTGGGGGAAATCGCTCTTTGACCTTCTCCACTGAGATTTATCCGTTCAGTTCACGGATTGAACAGACTCTCTCGTTTCTCTAACCTGCCCATTGTGATTGACTGTGTTGTGATTAGCTTGAACAGCTCTGCCATGGCCAGATTGTCTAAGCCAAAAAAGCTGCCCACGCATGGGCTAAGTTTTCCTACCAGTTCAGTGAAAGCAGAATAAGTAGCTGCCTGTGTTTTTCTTTCAACAACTGTAGCAGAATTTTATAACTGTATGTATTCCAAGATTGGTATTGAACCAAAAGGAGATGCAACCAAAGCCCTCTGCTGGCTGATGGAACTGTCATCCTCTCCACTGCAGGCCCTCCATGGTCGTACTGCAGCCCAGCTGGAGCGCGACCTGCGTGTCGATCTGGGTTTCAGGGGCATGCCCATGACAGAGGAGCAGCGGCGTCAGTTCAGCCCTGGCCCCCGCACCACCATGTTCCGCATCCCAGAATTCAAGTGGTCTCCGATGCACCAGAGGTTGCTGACTGACCTGCTGTTCGCCCTTGAGACGGACGTGCACGTGTGGAGGAGGTGAGTTAGGCTGTTTGAGATGCATCTTGCTTGCAAATCAGGCACAGAATAAGATTAACTGCATTGCATGACTATGTTAGTTTACCATTTTTAGGTCTAAAATTGATTGTAGTAAACTTGTGAATGTGGTTTTAGAAAACCGTCTAATATGTCGCAGTAATATTTCTTATTCCAGCAGCTAACGTTTGCACTGTTTTTAATACATCAATCACATGTTTTGAAAAGTAAATTGGAATAAAGCCATTTAAAAACAAAAGCAATACCTGTAATGTACACAGTGTCTCAAATTGAAATTGTGTTTTTGTATCAACTCTCCAGCGTTTATTTTCTGTTTCAGCCACTCCACCAAGTCAGTGATGGATTTTGTGAACAGCAATGAGAACATCATCTTCGTCCACAACACGATCCACCTCATTTCTCAGATGGTGGACAACATCATCATCGCCTGTGGAGGCATTCTGCCTCTCCTGTCTGCTGCCACCTCCCCTTCTGTAAGTGGCTCCACTGCACCCCTCTGTGGTGGGAGAGGGAACTGCAGGTCAACAGCTCATACAGGCCTGTAGCTCAGGATGCCAAACAGACTTGCAAATACCTGCTAAACATGCGTTGATCTTGCGCGATTTTATAGGTTAAAAAATGTGTTGTGTGTTTTATTTGTTGCTTTTTTAACCTATGAAATCATGGTAGATCATCAATGACTTGAACAATTAGACTAAAATTGTCTTTAGTTTGGCCATGAATTAAAAATTTTGTGAACTAATTAAACTTTCAAGAACATTTTCTGAAGTCCTCTCATCAGTATCTTTATGTGTTTGACTGTCAATCTAACACTTCTTCTGTAGTATTTTGACCTTTATTTAAACTTTGTTCTAATCCTTTTTAATTAACAATCAATTTGATTTGATAGTTTGCTAATCTATTTATTTTAATCATCTTTACATTTTAATCTTTCTTTTCCTCTCTGTGTTACATGTATTTTGTGTATTTTCTTGTCTTTTTTTGTCTCTGTTTTTGTCTGTTTTGCATGGACAGAGTTCTAAGAGTAGTGCCAACACTGTAAGTTGCGGTTTCTTCCTCTCTTTCTATTCTACTAATACTTACTTCTGGTTTATTTATCATTGTGACTGACACTAACATTTGCCTGTCTGACATCCATAGTGTTTCTATTTGTTGTGCTCCTCTGCTGCTTATCAATACTCCACCTTATATTGTTTATATCTATTGTGGGGATGCCTTGATCTCTGTGCCTCAGTGTATTTAGTTCTTTAAGATAAAATATTCTAACTCTGTTAGAATATTATATGAATAAGAGGGATAGAACAGCCTAAACATACAAGAGGTGGATCAATACTATAGAAAACAGGAGCGAGATTATTTAGAGGAGAAAATAAATAAAGCATATTTTATAAGAGAAAGAGCATGAGAGTTTTCCAAAAATCCTTGGGGGTTGCATCTGCTAAGCCTGTCCCATTTGTATCAACACTAAAGAAGGCAGGAGGAGCCGGACCCCAGAGGGGGTCAAAGGGAGAGGAGGTGACCCCTGTTCCTGGGGGAGGAGGCGCAGGGGGAGAGGTGCGTAAAGAGCCTGAGACTCTCATCATCACCAGAAGAGCTAAGAGCACCAACCCAAGCCCTTCTGTCCTCACCTTGTGTGTCTGTTATTTCCCAAATGTCTGTGCTCACTTGCTCCCGATGAGCCTCCAGATGCTTGCACTTTGTCGGCTCTCCACAGCCCTGCACATCCTGCTTACTGAAGCAGAGACACAGCAAATCACACACTTGGTTTTAACCCCTGCTATGCTGCCATCCGATTTCTTTTCAGTGTCGAATTTGGTAATTAAAGGGGACTTGGTTTGATTGTGTCATGATCAATTCAAGGCTAGCTTTACATGTCCCTACACTTCTACTGTTACTGCTAATCAGCCACACTGCTACTGTCACAATCCCACTGTAACCATTATCTGTGTGTCATCAGGCTGTACTTCCTGTGTGTTGTGTAGAACACCTCATGTTGCCAGATTTCATCATAAAAGTCTGTTTTTCACTGAACCAGCATGATACTCCAGGTTGCTTTTCCTGTTTGTTGGTACAACCAGCCATGACTGTTGCGGTTCTGCTCATGTAAGACCCAGCTGCATACATTTCCTAAAGGCCTACTTCTGTTGTTTTTTAAAAAATAGGATACTAAAGGATTTTACCATCTTTCGACAACCAGTGAGAGATCATCCAGCTCACTGTGTTTACATCCTAGTTTTTCACTGATTAACTGGCGAGCTCTGTGTCTATTTTTCCTCCCTTTCTCAGACGGAGTTGGAGAACATTGAGGCAACACAGGGCATGTCCTCAGAGACAGCGGTCACTTTCCTTTCTCGTCTCATGGCCATGGTAGACGTCCTGGTGTTTGCCAGCTCCCTCAACTTCAGTGAGATCGAGGCAGAAAAGAACATGTCATCAGGAGGGCTGATGAGGCAGTGTCTCCGCCTGGGTGTGTGCTAGTTTCATGTGTTCAGTATTAACCAGAATTTATAAAACGGTTCACTGTGGGATTGAAGTGACTCACAGCTCCTTGGTCTTGTTGAGAACGGCTGCAGATAGCAGGTATTTTTATTAGCAATGAATTTGTTGATTATTTTTTCTGATTAATAATATTATCCTAGAAGAACGTAGTACAAGTGCCTATTACAGTTTCCCCACAGGGGTTAAAAGTTTAGATTGCCTTTTTTTTTACATCACATAACTGTAGATCTAATAAAGAAGCACCAATTTGTCATTTTGCTTTACTAGCTGACAACAGAGAGGTTGAATTTTTGAAGTATAAAACAAAACATGTCAACTTTTGGCAATCATTTTCCCAATTAAAAATGAGTGTTTAGGTCTGACCAAAAATAGATTTACATTGCTACAGATAGGCTTATAGTCACTGGAGATTTCTGTTTTTGTAACTTTTCACCTCTGAGTTAAAGTATTCATTTAAATTTTTCTTTTTCTGTATCATCTTTTTCTATTCCGAGCTGTGAGGGGACAAGATGTAGGGTAACACTGTCCACATTGCCAATTTACAGCAATGTTTTGATTATGCAGTGATGTATGAGTAATATGTGATAATACCTGCAACAAAGATGACTAATCAGTTTGCCATTTTAATAATAATTGATTATGCAAGTCATTTTCTCCAAAAATATCACATATTTGGTCTTTTTGTGTTTTTTTATGTTCTTATAATTAAGTTGAATATTTGGAGACATTTTGTGATGTTACAGTGAACAAATAGTCAAATTACTGACAAGATGAGTAACATATTAATTTAGAAGTGTGAATTTGTTAACTTCATTGCTACATGGGATTTATTTTCCTTATGCAGAACCTTAAACTGTTCAAAGAATGCTTTTACACAGCGCTCTGCATCGAAAACACCACAAAGCAGAAAGCAATCAATAAGTCACTGAAGTGCCATGAAATGTAAAAGCCCCAGCCATCATACGATACTTACATGTTTCTTCTCCACCTGTCCTGTCTCCAGTTTGCTGTGTGGCAGTTCGGAACTGCCTGGAGTGCAGGCAGAGACAGAGAGATCGGAGCTGCAAGTCCTCTTTAACCAGCAGCAAGTCACAGGACAGCCTCCACAGTGCCTCCACCGCCAGCAAGGTACCACAGACACATGAATCAAATGCACATCCGGCAACAGTCAAAATCTGACACAGAAACATGCATGTGTAAGACGCAGCACATTCTGACATTCTGTCTTCCATATTTAGCAGGATCCAGACAGACTCCTGCAGGATGTAGATATTAATCGTCTTCGAGCCGTGGTTTTCAGGGATGTGGTAAGTGTGTGTGTATGTAGGTTTGGTGTACACAGTGTTTGCCTGGTGATAAATATAAGAGAAAAATACCTGAATGTTGTTTTTTTTTTTTTTTTTGCTGAATAATTTTGTGTGCTTGTGTTGTTTTTCCGTAGGATGACAGTAAGCAGGCTCAGTTTCTGGCGCTGGCAGTCGTTTACTTTATCTCAGTTCTCATGGTATCTAAGTACCGGGACATTTTGGAACCCCAGCGAGAGATCGGCAGGTCTACCAGCCTATCAGGGAGAAGCATCCGCCACGAGATCAACTCTCCAACCAGTACAGGTGATCCTTGTTGTTCTTTTGTTGCAGTATCCTCAGTATTAGAGGATAATTTTGGATTAGCCAGCGGTGACTCATTGTTGTAATGTCGGTGTAGTGAATGCAGCCTTCTGGCAAACAACAATGCCTTTGTCAAGAACATAAAACCATTATAAGAAAAAAGAAAATGGAAGAAGAAAGAAGCATATTACTTGGCAGAGAAAGGCTTACAGGCTTGCAAGCAGGAAGAAACAACAAAGAAACATCAAAAACAAGCAATTTCTTGACTATGCATTTTACACAAAGAAATTCTCCTTGTGCAATTATATTACTGTTTATCATAGAAAAGAATAAAAATCACATTGCATCCTTTATTTCTGTCTCCAGAGCACCCGTCCACAGCTTTCTCTGATCGTGACAAACAGACCCCCACCCCTGTGGATGACTCTCCCCGGGCCGGACTCCCGCACACGGACTCCGGCATCGGAGAAGAGGGTCACGTGGCCGGATCCCTCAACGGCTCGGAGATGGGTCTGGGCCTCGGGCTCGGCCTGGTGGGGAGAGAGACAGACAGAGACCGGGACAGAGACATCGGCGGAGGGGGAGGCGGGGGAGGAGGCACAGATCTGTTGTGCAGTCTGTCGTCCGACGTTCGGAGATCACAGGAGAGCCTGCTGGACTCTCCCCACAACCCCAGTTCCACCCCCAACTCCAGCCAAGCCCCGCCTTCGTCCATCTCCAGCATCAGTCAAACAAACAAAGGCATCAACGTCAAGGTGGGTCTCTGACAATCCCCCATTCACACCTGGCTGAGGGGATTTGTCTAAATTCACTCTCTGGTGACCGATTGTGAATTCTTTCTTCATCTGATATGGATTCAGTTTTAATATCTATATTTTTACACTCTTATTGCTAAATGTAGTTCGGAAATGCATTTGCTTTTACCATGTATTGTTGTATTATTGGGGGTCACATGCATCCTAGACAGAATGGATTTTTTTCTATATATGTACCTTGCATTTAGGCTATTGATCCATTATCTATACACCACTTACTCCTCATTAGGGTCGTCGGGGGGCTGGAGCCTATCCCTGCTGACTTAGGGCGAAGGCAGGGGACACCCTGGACAGGTCACCAGTCTATCATAGGGTTACACATAGAGACAAACAAGCACACTCACATTCACGCCTATGGACAATTTAGAATTACTAATTAACCTCAGCACATGTTTGGATGGTGGAAGGAAGTCGGAGAGAACATGCAACCTCCACACAGAAAGATCCCAGGCCCAGGCCAGGATGTAAACCGGGGATCTTTCTGCTGCCAGATAACAGTGCTAGCCACCGATTATCATTTAGGTTTTGTATATTTATAGTTTACTGCTTTCTCTTTGTTGAATTTCACCTGATGTTTTTGCAGCATAATAAATATTAAAGTGCAGACTGAAAACAAGTTACAACATCCTGATACTTCTCAGTTTCGCCAGCTTGTCTCTTACACCATCGTCATCATATTTTGTTGTTCTCTCTGAAATCCAGGAGATCCTGAAGAGCTTGGTGGCGGCCCCCGTCGATGGTGGAGAGCTGGGACAGGACTCTGGGCCGACACCCTACCACCCAGACCCTGCCCTGAAGACGCACCCCATGCTGCCCATGCAGTTCCACTCCTTCGACAGGTCAATCCCAGCCACCATTTGACCTATAAAGGGCTTTAGAACAGGCAAAAACATCAGTCAGTACAGCTTGACGCATCCATCATTTAATCAATTGTTGCAGCCAATACTGATACAGACACGTGTAATATACTGCTGTTTGTCAAATTGCTGTACATCAGTTTTGGAAAAACAGTGTGAGCAAAAACTGATCAGTTGCCTTGTTTGAAGAAAACAATTCTCATCTTTGAACAAAGCTTTTTGGATGACACTATTTACAAAGATACTGTACTTCACTTGCCAGAAGTCATATTGGTATTTTTTATTTGATTGACTCTTAGATAATGCACAAACGAGAAAAGCATAAAAATGTAAATTCAGCATCTTCTTCTTTTCGGTGATAGTATGACACCGGAGATTAATTTTCTCCCCATTTTTGAAACAGATTTTGAACAAAACTCTCATAAAAACGGAGATGTTGTTGCTGCATAATACAGTCATTAGACACGATAGGACATAAACAAAGTCTGCAAACAGGTTTAAATTTTTGCTTGTTGTGTAAACTGTTACCGAACAGACTCTCCACTGAGTGATGACCTGCTAATATCTCCTGTGCATCACTTAGTCTCCTTGATCCTGCCCTGTCACAGTCCTTGAGAGCTAAGTTATTGATTGAAGACGATGTGCATAATAGATCTTTGAGGGCTCCATATCCATCTCCAGGATATCCACCCCATGTATCAAGCCTGTCTTCATAGGTCAGACAGGCTTGATACATCTAATCCATCAACAAATATAAATTGCAAGTACACTGCTAACAACAAACAGTATTTTCAAAATGTTTTTAGGTAAATGTATATTATTTCTTCTGAGCAATCAGAGCTGTATTATTCAAACTTTTAATACTGATTTACTCACCATTCCAAGATTCTAGTTACAAGATTTTAAAATGGTGACATTTTAGAAAATTGTATATATTTTATTGTGCTACATCTTGATAAATAAGAAAGCTCTTTATTTTAGTGTCTTTCTGTTGTAACACATAGAACCTTGAGGAGGTAATACCTTGACACCAATTAAAAATACATCTTTGTTTTTCTGTCTGCACAAAACAACAGCACATGGTGGTACGCTTAAAAAAAATTACGATTTTTTTTTAGAGCTACTTACATATTTGTTTGATGTTAAAAGTCTTCTGTCATGTTGTTGCTAAAACTTCCAAAAGTGTTGATTCCGATGTCATCACCTCACAGATGTTTCCACACACTGCTAGCAACTAGAGGAGACAAAATACGACAGTGGAGCATTCAGTTAAGAACTTTGTGTGCATAAAACTGGTGCCTTTCTCTCTCTTCTCTTACAGGAGTGTCGTGGTTCCAGTCAAAAAGCCGCCACCCGGCAGCCTGTCAGTCAACACTGTGGGCACGCCCACCACGAGTGGAGCAGCCACTGCCGGCAGCACACCCAACATTTTTGCGGCTGCGACAGCAACACCCAAGAGCATGATCAACACTACAGGTGAGAGACAGCATGCAGATATAGTGCACTCACAGATATACATCTTCTTCTTCACACCCACATCTTTGTGATGCTGTTAAAATTAAATCTTGAACGTGTATCTTTGAATAGTTTCACTAGATATTTTATGTGCTGCCTCTATTTCGTGTGCATTCAAGGAGAGGCAGCAGACAGACACCTGCAATATGACAAAGGTGCTGGTGTGAAAGACCCACAACGAATTCAAAGGCTGCTCAATCACGCAGGACTGAATTTCTTCTCTTGTTCCAAAACTCTTTGGTGCTTCACTCCGCTGTCCTTTGACAGCAACAACAAATAAGAATAGAAACAAACTGAACCAGCAGATCCTTCAGGATTAGCTGTAGCCTATTTCGGATCCAGATGAATGAAGTTGCAGACAGCAGAACAAGTGTGGAATATCTTAACCATCAAGTTATTTAATAAACTCTCCTCTGCTGGGCAGTGTACTTGCCACATGGTTCATATTTAATACTCCATGCAAAAAAACATGCATTTGATTTTCTTTGAACCAGATATGATATTAAATAAGAGCAAATTTAGGATAACAAGAGGAGAATCTAATACACATCAGCTGACAAGCAGGTCAGTGTCGCCTCGTGCTCAGCAAATGTATTATAGCAGATTGGATTTGTATTCAAGGCTTTTCGAGCCTGTCAGACACAATGTACTGTATCATACATGCATAACAGTCAAGGAGCAGAGCTGCTCCCTGGAATGGATTCTGTATATTGATTGCAAAGCTATTTTCACAAATGGGGGCCTATTACCAGCAGACAAGCAGCAGCATGTCCGGTGAAATACTATCCAAATTGAATTTGGGAGCAGCCGATCCACAGCATTAGTACATTTGCTGTATTATTATCCTGCATGCTAATCGTGGCCACTCTCGATTCGTGTTTCTACTATACTTGTTTTATTTTTCACCACTCTCTGTCCTGTCCAGGTGCCACAGACTCTGCCTCGTCCTCCTCCTCCTCCTCTTCGTCGTTTGTCAATGGTGCAACTAGTAAGAATCTGCCCGCAGTGCAGACAGTGGCACCGATGCCAGAAGACACCATGGAGAATATGAGGTCAGAACTCCCACCATCATAAAGCTCCTAATTGCTTCAAGCATTCTGTTTCCTCCCACTCTTTCTTTTTTCCTCCTTTTGTTCTTATATTGATTTATCTGTTTTCTTGGGAGTCTGTCTCTTTTCCACTTCATTCCTGTCCCTTCATCCTTCCCAAAGACTACTCACCAGCAGTTCACTCACACAGTTATCACTGATATTATAGAATTAGATAAGTTTTGTCTGGAATTGGCGGAAACAGGGGTGCGCCCCCATCCTTTTTGAGACTCAAGTAAAAAGTACGTGATTTTAGACATTGTAATTATATTAGAATGTCAATGGAGATGTAGAAATGTTCTGACATATTGGAATAATCAAGCAGAAAAGACGAAGCTTTGATTGCTAATTTGACACTTGTACTGGGTGGCAAACGACTAGAAAATCAAAAGAAAAATCCAGTTCCAGATTGATTTAGCAGCTGTCTACATTGTTGTTCTTTAAAGGTGACATTAATTATAATAGCTACACATATTTTATGCTGTCATACACAGAAACCACCAACACATCTCACTCAGTCTACACTAAAACTGTGTTTTAATGTCACAATTTACTGTAGAGCATGAAAACAGCACCGCTTATTAATACGCCGTGATATTTTCTTGAGCTTGACGGTCTTAATGGATTCCGGAGTACATATTTGAAAACATGCAAAATGAAATTGTCATTAACATAAATCTGTGTTTTATTTGTGTTTCCGTATTGTGTAGGTGTCACTAATCAAATATAAGACGATCTGCAGTACGAGGCTTTTACTAAGCAGGAAATAGCATCACAAGAAGACATTTGAACACTGCAGCACTTTGTATTGTAACGTTTCTGTTAATGTCCTCTCTCCTTTAGACGTGTTAGCAGATATCCACTCTTCTAAATGTGCACACACACGTGAGCGGGCGGGTGGGTGCGTGCGTGTGCTTGTGTTCCTTAATCAGTGTGCGTGTCTGTACGTGTGTTTTTGTGTGTGTGTGTGTGTGTGTGTGTGTGTGTGTGTGTGTGTGGTTTGTATTGCAGTGCCTATTGTGAGGTGGCGCAGTGTGCGCTGCGCAGCGGTCAGACGCCCCCTGAGCTCAAGTCTTTTAGCTCTCTGGCAGGCTTCCAGGCAGCCCCCCGAGATGCAGGACAGTGTTTTAGGCAAGGAGATACTCGTCCTGTCCCCATGCCCCTCCCTCTGCCCCACCTCCACCACACACACCCTCTGCTACGCCCGACCACTACTAAATGTTCCCAGAACGCCATGCAAGAAAAGACAGACATCTCTGCTTCAGGGAGATGCTAACAGCCTCAACAGTTAGCATCGCTTTTTGTTTTAGGCCGGCAGCTTCTATTTTCTTTACATCCACAGCAGCACAGTCATGTCTGTCACTTCTGGCATGGTCGCCTTTTCACACTAACCCCAAACTCCAGATCAGACCTGAGTCAGACTGTCTTGTTTTAACCTCCACTGCAGCTTCTGCAAATGTCACTCATTTAGTCGTTTCTAAGCAGGTTAAAACGACATTTCTAAACACTAGTGACCCAGGTCTGTTTCAGAAATCACATGCTTATAAGGCCAAGAACATGTTTTTAGCCTGCTTTGCTGCCTTTCTTTCCCCATTTCTTAATTGAACATAGAATAGAAAGTATCTTGCTCTGCACATGATCTACACCTGTACACGCATAAAGACACTAAGAAATGCAAATAAAAATTCAAGAATTTCCTTCAGGATTAATAAAGTTTTACCTTATCATTTCTTATCTTATCATATAGAGATGTATAGCATTTATAACTAAAGTCAAGATACAATATATTAAGTGCGGTCTAAGTATCAGGCTTAGTTTTTATTGCATTTGCAGGTTGATTAGCTCTTAAACTATAATACCATCAACCTTTTCTTACCAGTACTAACCCTGACTAGCGCTTCCATTCCATCATCACGTATTTGACTCTGTAAATTTTTTGTCTTTTGTGTCCATTTCACACCTTTTTCTATTTCTTTCACTTGCCTTTTCCCTTCTCCTGTGTTTTGCTGTGCTTCCCTCTCCTCCTTTGTTCTCACCTGTCTGTAGGTGAGAACAATGCGTTCATGCTCCCTTTTCTCACCGACTGTATTCCCCCTGAGGTTTTTTTTTTTTTTTTTGCCTCATGCGCTCTTCTACCCTCATCTGTATGTTGCTTATTTTACCATCACTCCTATTCCCTTCATCTGTTTCTCACTTATTTTCCCTGCCACAGCATCACCACCAAGCTGGAGCGCGCTTTGGAGAAGGTGGCGCCTCTGCTGAGGGAAATTTTCGTGGACTTTGCGCCCTTCCTGTCCAGGACGCTGCTGGGTAGCCATGGGCAGGAACTGCTCATAGAAGGTACAGGTGCTGTACACGGCTCCTTTTTCTCTAACTGGCGTCTCTCTGTGGAGTCTCCTCATTCACTGTCCCTCACCGCGATGTTTGTGAAAGACTGAGAGCGAAAGGGGAGAGTGAATGAACCGGGTGAGAAGTTGAGTTAATGAGCGAGTGCGTGTCTTTGAGCTGGCTGCTTCACTCATTCGTCAAGCAGGTATGAAGTCAGCATTTTGCACTTTTTTCAACCCAGCTAGCCAGATATGTCAACATTTTTAGATCAGATTACGTCAATTTCAACTTTACTTGTATTATAGATTGTACTAAATGTGTCCTCTCTCTGCCCACCTGCTTCCTGGCGTCCTGTTTTTGTGATCCACTGTCTCAGTGTTGATTTCTCCCTCTTCCTCTCCTTAGATCTGCTCCTTCTCTCCTCCTCCTTCTCCTCCTCTTCCTCTCTTTCCTCATCTTTCCCTCTGCTGTTTGTTCCTGTCTTTTCCGTGGCATGCTTTTTATAAACCTGACTGTGATGACTGTATACGATAGCAGAACCTACTTGACACTACGCTGTCTACTTTGATGATATTTTTGTGTCTCGCAGTGGTGAGTGTGTCAGAGAGAAAGAAAGAGAGGCTCCTGACTGTGCTGTGTGTCTCTGTGCTGCAGGTCTGGTGTGCATGAAGTCGAGTACGTCTGTGGTGGAGCTCGTAATGCTGCTCTGTTCTCAGGTTGGTAGCGCCTCGCCGTCTCCTCCCTGCCTCACTGTTTGCTTCCCTTCACGCTTTGGAGACATTTTGTCAAAGCCTGAACCCATGTTGTCAATTTGTCACACTTTCATCAAATTCTGAAGTTTTTTTCCTGTGTGTTTTTTGATTGGTAAAGTTTAATGCACGCAGGGAGCTGTCCGGTTATTGATTTGCCCTGTGTGGCAGGATCGACTATGTAATGAGTGCATTGCAGATGTAATAGAATATCAGCTTATATGCATCATCACAGCAGTTTTTCCTCATCAGTAGTAAGGCCACAAAGGTCACACGCATCTCTTTTTTTTTTTACTCAACAAAACATCACAGATTAATAATGTAGAAGTTTACGTGGCATGTTAATGTATTTGCGTTCATAACCAGTATCTCAGTTTTGCTAAATTCTAGCAAAAAAAAGTGACACTTACCGTTTCAGAGCTTTCCTCTTATGGCGTAGGTGACCAATTTTCTTGTTCTTTCAAGTTATGAAGTTTGTCTCCCATCTCCTCTGCGTTTTCTTGCCCTGTAGCAGCTCGTCTTCTTCGAGTAACCTCTGTGCACTCCTGTTTCTTCAACTCTATCACCGAGTCTCTACTTTCCTCGCTCCATTTTTTCCTCGCTCCATCTTCAATCGTGGCCAATTTTAACAGTGTTTCAGTAGCAACTGCTTTCATCTTCTACCGCTCTCCACACTGCACTTTTCCTCTCCACCACTCCCTTCCCTTTTCCCCCCTCTCTCCTCCACTCTTCTGGGCGTCTGCTTGTCAGCATGTATAGTATTACCATTGGCTCCGGCCCTGTCTGCCATTAGAGGCCCGGGAGAGCGAACCCTAGCCCAGAAATCGATCCTCTGGATGGGGGGGATGTAACAGGAGATAGTCCCACGTGTCCTTCACAGCCTTAAGAGCCAGTGGAGCTAATGGAGCTCTGATAGTTTGAGGCTTTCAGCCACACTCTTGTCCTGCTCAGAAGTCTCCACTCTCATATGCACAGACACTCTCATGCGCTTAGATGGGTGCATTTTCGCTGACATTCAGTGGGCTCTTAAGGTGCTTTTTCGTGCTTATTTTGAGCAGTTCTGTGTTAGTGTACACTGTTTAGACTGGCGATGGTAGATGATGAAGCTGTTTCCAGAAAGCTGATTACAACCTGCTTAGCTCTCTCAAGCAGGTTTTGATGAAGAAACAATATTCACAGTGGAACAATATATATTCTGATTTAGCTCTGGTAACCATACACAATGCACATTTTTGTGCTTTATGGTAACGTTGAATTCACCAGATTTTTCTGTGTTTGTATATTATGTATTTTTTAACAAATGTAACCTCATTCTATTACCAACCGTGCTTCAACATGGTGATTTTGATGTGACTTCTACACTCAGGAGTGGCAGAACTCCATTCAGAAGAACGCAGGACTGGCCTTCATTGAGCTCATCAATGAGGGAAGGTAATCCATCACACTGAATGATATTTTCCACACAACTCACTGTGATTCACACATTAGCAGTATTACTGTTATCAGTGCTCAACAACTAATGGCTGTGATAGGGTCCTAATGGGAATCTTGCCAGGATAAGTATACAATGCCATGTGTGTTCAGCAGGAAGTCGAATCATTAAAGTGCAATTAAGTTTACAGCTGATTTGGGCCGGTCTAATTTCAGTGCCTGTAATTTTGTCTTTTTTTCATTACTCCAAAGTGTTTATTGGACTATCATTCTAAAACTTAGAGAGACAAACAATACCAAACTGAAAAATATAGATCCACAAGAACATTGATGTCACATAATGTTTACTCCTACACACATAAGCTTAAGCTCAAATCATGGATCAGGCTAATTACATTCCATCTTGTTGAGAATCACTCTTGAACTTTGCTTCGTTTCTCCCTCCTTCGCCAGACTTCTGTGTCACGCCATGAAGGATCATATTGTGCGTGTTGCCAACGAAGCCGAGTTCATCCTAAACAGACAGAGAGCCGAGGATGTTCACAAACACGCTGAGTTTGAGGTAAACACACACGACACCACTTCTGTTTGTCAAGACACTGTATGTTAGACTGCAGATGAAAGTGAAGAGGTGAACATGTAATGCTCATTTGTTCAATTGATTGCCACCAACAAATACCTGGATTTAAAAAAAATTAATTGTACCTCAAAATATCAGGAGAGATTAGTATGTTAGGTTCTCTTTTATTAATGAGTGTTTCAGAAAAGACACTTTCAGGCTCATGTTGTGCTTTGGGAAACCACAAAAAAACCTACAGAGTATTTCTAACCACTAAAGAAAAACAACAAATAATCCTTCAATGACTTTGCTCTGGAAATTGTCTTTTTATTATGTACATTATTTCATGTCTGAATTTGGTAACTTTCAATGAAAATTACAAGCTGTATGTTTAGACCTTAAAATTGTGAAAACTAAAATTTAAACAAATATTATATTTTAGAGTTAATTTGATAACAGTGTTGTACAATGATCAATATTCATTTTTGAACATAAATGCATAACATATTCTAATATTTTTGACCAGGATTCCTTAAATTTCATCTAAATTAGTCTTGTTAGTGGTCCACAGTGGCCAGCTTTTATATTAATGAATCCGTTTCTAAATAACCTGAAACAAATTTTTGGCATTTCTATACTAAATGACATGTACCCAGTATTAAGATATGACTGTTAAGCTAAATCACTGATGGCATATATACATTTTATTATAATCAAATATCCTTGTCTAAAAACCTAAAATGTACTTACATGGTTCTTCATCTAAAGGCTTTAGTGGTTTAACAAAAAACTCAACAAAAAACACACAAACTGTACAACTGAAACTCTTTCCTTGTTGCCACAAATCTCTTTTTTCGATATAATGTTTGGTTTCTTCCTTTCTCCTCCAGTCTAACTGTGCCCAGTACGCTGCGGACCGGAGGGAGGAGGAGAAAATGTGCGATCACCTCATCAGCGCTGCCAAACACAGAGATCACGTGACCGCTAACCAGCTGAAACAGAAGATCCTCAACATCCTGACCAATAAGCACGGAGCGTGGGGCACAATGTCACAGAGGTGAGCGGAAGATGCATTGAACTGTCAAATTACACTGCGGGACATTTTCAGGTTACCGTTTATGCACGTAGGATGTCATTTGACAGCAGACTTTGCACCGCTTCAGTGCTCAGGAGGAACGCTTCTCGCATATAAGGAGAAAATTACAAGAGTTTGGGCAGGGATTTTTTTATATAAACTAACAAAAACAAGATTCATGAAACACTCAACACTGATTTAACTGTACAACACACACAAAGACTTGGCTCTTAACATTGGAGCTGCCTGGTAACTGTGTGTGACTTATTTCTCCTTATTTAGCACTCACACACACCTGTTAAATCCGTGATTGCTTGTTATCCGGATCTGCCTCCAGGCTGGCAGCTGCTTTAAGGGCATGTGATGCAACCTGAGGACATGGGACATCTGAACCCTGTCTTCCTCATGTCACTATTGTTGAAAATTGTAAATGTCAACATGCATGCTGTTGTAAAAGAAACCCTTATGATATATTTAACTTTTTAGGACATTAGCATAATTCATATTGAAAAATTTATCAATTTTATGTTTTTGTTCTCTCAACTAAATTAAGCCAGTTTTTGGTATTTACAGACTGGGAAAGGCCCTTATGGTTAAACACTGCCCTTTATCCCAATAATGAGAAACCTTCTGACTGTAGGAAATTAGTTTTAGAAGTTGCTAGCGTAAATGTCACATGTAAGTTCATCTCTAACTTCAATTTCCCAAATGTTGTTTGCTACCCACCACTGAAATGACTAATCTTTGCTCATCCTCTTTTGTGTCTTCAGCCAATTACACGATTTCTGGCGCCTGGACTACTGGGAGGACGACCTCAGGAGGAGGCGGAGATTCGTGCGAAACGCCTTTGGGTCCACTCATGCCGACGTGTCACTCAAAGCTCTGGCCGACTACGGTCAGTAGTGTGCACAAATACTAAAATCAAATCAGTCTGGAGCTGCTTTTTTTCTTACTCTCATCTGCAAACAGGTACAGAAGAGGAGGAGGAGGGGGTCAAGTCGAAAAAGAGTTTCCGCAGCCAGTCGGTGGTCACCCAGAACCCGGAGGCCGAGTTAATGCTGGAGGGAGACGACGATGCTGTTAGTCTGCTGCAGGAAAAAGAGATTGATAACCTTGCTGGTAAGATGCAAACAAATCAAGACACACAAACAGACACAACGTTAAAGTCCAACTAAACATCAAGCTGTCTATGACTCTTGTTTTTAGTACGTTTTCGTCCAAGACTTTTTACCTCCAAAGGCAAGTTGGACATTAGAAAGCTTTGCAGCTCCGCTAACCATCTGGCTGATTTGTCTGACTCGAGAAAATTATGCCTTAATTGACTAAAAATTGATTAACAAAATCAGACTAAACACCTAATTTCATCCAGTGCTTTCTCTCTGAGTTTTAAACCTGATAGGTCATTTATTTAATGATAGAAAAAGTAGATGAAAAACAGGAGTGATCTTGACTAACCTGAAATGACTCTGTATGTGTTGTTTTTGACTCCTTATCATGAGCTGCTGTCAGTGCTGTGAATACCTAAAGCAGCAGAACCTGACTGATACATTCCTCCCCTCAGGCCCTGTGGTTTTGAGTACTCCAGCTCAGTTGGTAGCTCCAGTGGTGGTGGCTCGAGGCACTCTGTCCATCACTACCACCGAGATCTACTTTGAGGTAGATGAAGAGGATCCTACATTCAAGAAGACGGATGCTAAAGTGAGAACGGCTTTCCTTTATTATTAATCAATGCATGGAAAGAGAAAGGGGGAACAAGACCAAATTCTCTGCAAGATTTGGCAGATCACTAAGCTTGAGAGTTGTTTGCATTTTTGCTTGCTACTTTTCTTTTTTTAATTATTTTTTTTATCAGTGAGATCATACATAGTGTAACATTCATATCAAGTTCAAATCATTCAAACATTACACATATCTTTATGCACATATATGCCATGTAAAATATCACCTAGTAGTCTAAGACACGTTTCAATGATACTGACCTTTCAGCTACTGCTCTCCCTTTCATTTTCAATTACATTTTAAGCAAATGCATACATTCCTGAACCGAAAAATAAATGAACAAAGAAGCTGTCATTTTTACTCATCTATTCATAAAGATACACTGACAGCACAATCTGTTTGGTAGGGGGGGAGAGAAAGAATTTTTCTGATTGCATCTTTATAGAAAATGTCAGTCTTTCCATAATGTCAATGTCATGTATAATTTTATACCAATCATCTAATGTTGGAGCATCTGGTTGTAACCACTTCTTAGTCAAGGCCTTCTTCCCTCCCACAAGTAATACTCTCATTAAGTATTTGTCTGCCGTACTGCAGCTCCCCAATACAGTGTGAAAACGTCAAAAGGAAAAATTATTTGAAATACAGTTTCCAAACATTTATGAACGTCTCGCCAAAAGGATGTGAGTTTGCTTGCTGCTTTTCTTTATGTTTAAAGGGTTTATTTTCAATTCTGTCCATCTTCAACAGGTCCTGGCCTACTCTGAAGGTTTGCACGGCAAATGGATGTTCAGTGAGATCCGAGCTGTGTTCTCCAGACGTTATCTGCTGCAGAATACCGGACTAGAAGTCTTCATGGCTAACAGAAGTAAGCTTGCAGAGTTCTAATGACTGACATTACAATGCTGACTGGAGTGTGATGTTGTATGTAACATGGTCCCATTGCATTGTGGGACTTTTAACCCCTCTGAACTTAGTGTTGAGTAAAGAACACTGACACTGCCTGTACTGTTTGTGTAAATCTCCTCCAGCCCGTATAATGTCCCATTGCATACCTAGTGTATTTAGATACTCTGTTTGGTACCGTCTCAACGTTAACTAAACAATTAACTCTACTTTGTCAACATGTTGACTGTATCTTCTCTCTTCTTCTCTCCAGCGTCAGTGATGTTTAACTTCCCTGATCAGGCCACCGTCAAAAGGGTCGTCTACAGTCTCCCTCGGGTCGGCGTGGGAACGAGTTACGGTCTGCCACAGGCCAGGTTTGTACATGATGTACTCATGTAGTCCAGTTTCGTGTTAGAAATGCAGTTACCGGGTTTGATAGAAGGAAATATATAATGCATTATGTATGTGTACGTCTCAGGCGGATTTCCTTGGCCACTCCTCGTCAGCTCTTCAAGTCATCCAACATGACGCAGCGCTGGCAGAGGAGAGAGATCTCCAACTTTGAGTACCTCATGTTCCTCAATACTATTGCAGGTAAAGTACACGTGTAATGATTTTCATGAGCTCTAATTCCGCTGTGTTTGTTATTGTGGATCTTATATAACATATGAACAGAACAGTGATCAAACAGATGACTCTGTCTCATGTGTTTTTCTTCTTGAATTAGTGGAAACAGTGCTTCCTGTTTTCATAATTTTCTCTCTGCTCTGTGATGTGAACATTTGTTTAGCTTATTTGTTGGGAAGATTTTACTAATTCAACTTCATGTGGTTGCTTTGACAGTTGCTATTGTGCTGCCATGTTCAAAAATAACTGCACAGCCAGAAAATGCACACTTGTCTTGTTTGCACATCTCTTCATGCCCAGTTTATAAGAATAGACCAGTTAGATAAATATCAGCTATATTGCTGACCTGTAAATGCATATAGAAAAACACTTAAAGACTGTAGACTATATTCAGTGTGATACAAGTATTTAAGAATTATATACTAGAAAATTTGTACAGTAGTAGAAAAAAGAATCAATAAATGAAACCATATTTTATAATAGGTATTGAATGACGTATGTAATAGAAATACAGAATGAGGTTCAATTCTGCATGAAGATAAACAAGTGAATATTTGTTTAACTCCTTTAGAAATGCTGGCATGTTGCAGTTGTCAGCAGCCTGTGCTTTTATTCTTCTCTCTGCTGAATTGTCTTTTTCTCACACTAACTTACATCCTTAGTTGGCGTAATTGTAAGTCTGCCGCTTATTCTTGGCTTGGAAGTTAGTTTCACTAATTAAACATTTCAGCGTGAGTTTGGAAAAAAATATATAGCAATAGTCCTATAAATAAGCTTTACACTTTGGTTAACAACATTATAAAATGTAATAATCTGATCATTTATAACACAAAGCGATGTTGTAGGATCCTCCTGTGTGTTTTTATAGTAGCTCTTATAATACACAAACAGACTACCAGCTGGTCAGCATGTTGTGACAATATGAGGGCATCTGGTGATGCAACTAAACTGAAACACTGACACATCAGTGCATTTAGTTTGTCATTTTTTTCATCTCCCGTCTATCTTTTGCCCCTGCAGGGAGAACTTACAATGATTTGAACCAGTACCCTGTGTTCCCCTGGGTCCTGACCAACTATGACTCAGAGGAACTCGATCTTACTCTGCCCGGCAACTTCAGAGACCTTTCCAAGGTTAGAACACTCTGACACACTTTATGCACCAGTGAATTTCATGTCTCGAAGATGCTATAATCCCAAATGAATAGGAAAGTACAGCTCAAGTAGTATGTTTAATATACCAGGATTCTCCTCTTGTCACATTCCCACTAAAAGTAAGGAAAAAATGAGCTGCATCATATCATTGTTCCCTCTACCTGCTATCAGCGATGCTCTCTGAAAAGAAAATAAAGATGATTTTTTCTTATAATTGTTGACTTGATCCAGTTATTTCTATTTTTTCTAGCCAATCGGTGCGCTGAATCCCAAGCGAGCAGCGTTTTATGCAGAGCGCTACGAGACATGGGACGATGACGGCACACCTCCTCACCACTACACAACCTTATACTCCACCGCTCATTCAACGCTGATGTGGATGCTCAGAATAGTGAGTGTCTACTTAACACACTTACAGACTGTAACATTCAGCAGCTATTTGAACGCATGCCAGACACTCAAGGCTTCTTTTGAATCGTACGTGTCTGTTTTTGTGCCTGTAGGAGCCATTCACCACGTTTTTCCTCAACGCTAACGATAGTAAGTTTGACCATCCAGAGAGAGCCTTCTCTGGTATCGGCCGCTCGTGGAGGAACTGCCAGAGGGACACGGCTGATGTAAAGGTAATTACTCCTCATTAGTTAAGATTATTGGAAAACAATAAATTCAGCCTGAAATACGCCACCATTTGAGAAACTGAAACTGAAAATGCAATGAAGCTAATCACCAAAAGTGTTGTGTTATTCAGTTTTGAAAACACCATGTTGCTGGTCGTCCTAGTTTTAAATGAAAGGTCTTAAAATACATGAGGAGTGCCAGTAACTGATACAGAAAGCATCCAAACAATGTTCACAGCCTTGGATCTCTCTGGTTTACTGTGGTTGTTTACTGTCATTCCAATTATCAGTGTTATTATCTTTATTGATACCCCCAAAAAATGAAATGTGCGACTTTGACTCTCTGTCTGTAGCCACTCTATAGTCTCAAGCAATGTCCTGATGTCTGATTGGTTAAACGTCACAAGTAGCAGCCAATCAACAATGAAAACTCCTGTTATGAGCACAGAGATGTGCATTTGCAGATTAGATATGATTGACAGGCTCCCCACCTTCACATGCTATTAATATGTTCATATTCAGTTATAGTAATTATTATTAATGAAGAAGCGTAGTTATGAATGACAGGTTCCCTGCTCTTACATGCTTTAAAATGCATCAGTTCCTTCTTTGACTACCACTAATCGGCATAAAAATAAACCATATAGGTAAAACGTTATTGTGGTTCATTTATAAAGTAGCCTGATAGGGGAGCAAATGAATTTTTAAATATGTATATTGGCAAAAACTGCTCCTTTGTGTCTGCTTTCATACAACACTAATTACTGTTGTCATCTCCCAGATTTTGTTAAGTTGTTGGTAGTAACTTTGTTAAATCAATAATTATGTTTCTGTTGTGTCAATTAGGAGCTGATCCCGGAGTTCTACTACTTGCCGGAGATGTTTGTCAACAGTAATGAATATGAACTGGGGATGCGTGAAGATGGAGTTCCTGTGTGTGACGTGGAGCTTCCTGCTTGGGCCAAGAAACCTGAAGACTTTGTCCGCATCAACCGCATGGTGAGATACAATCGTTTCTTAAATATGATAATTTTTTTTGTCTTGCTTTTACATGTCACTCCACAGAAACTGAGCATATTCTTGACCTTTCTTTTTCTCTCTCGACACCTCTTACTCTGTCCAGGCGTTGGAGAGCGAGTTTGTGTCGTGCCAGCTTCACCAGTGGATCGATCTAATATTTGGCTACAAACAGCGAGGGCCTGAAGCGGTCCGAGCTCTCAATGTGTTCAGCTTCTTGTCTTATGAGGGAGCGGTCACCCTGGACAATCTAGACGCTGTGCAGCGTGAGGTTGGTTTCTATGACAACACATCGGCATTGACAGATTTGCAGATTATTATTATTATTAGTAGAGTGCAGAAATCTCCTTTACATGAGTTTCTAGTGGCACAATAGTGACTGATTGTCAGCCGAATAAAAAATCTGAGAAAATAGTTAGTTCAAAGTACATACAGCGCCTGTCAATATTCACCCACTCTGAATACTTTAATCTTTTTGTTTTAAATTAGTATTTTACGTATTTTGGCGTTACTTTGCAGAAATCTGTTTTTACTTTAACGTTGAAGTCTTTTTTTGTAAATTCTCACAAAAGCCAAATTATATTGAAAATGGTTCAGTGTTGAAAAACAAAAAAGAAGAAGCCTTCCCAGTACAGTGAATACTTTTTATAGGGACTGTACAGTACAAATAGTATGTAGTCCAGTGGTGTATTTCTATGCATATTTAGGAAAAATAAAGAAAAGAAAGAGGAAAGTAAACAGGTGCGTGTTCCTCATTCTCAAATGTGTGTATTTTTCTCCTTTTCTTGTTCCTCTTCTTCTCTTTTTCTGTGTTAACTCTGTCTCTTTGACTGCAGGTGATTGAGACCCAGATTCAGCTCTGTGGTCAGGTTCCCTCCCAGCTGCTGATAGAACCACATCCACCACGCTCCTCCGCCATGCACCTGGTGAGAACTCCCAGACAGACTTAGCAAAGCTGAAAGTGGCTTTAAATTTCTCTGCATATGCCTACAAAAAGAGGAAAAAACACCAAATCAAGTGTGGTCACATATTAGTTCTCAGCTACAGCTACTGAAATACAAAACAGGAAGCAAGTTTTTCCCACTTCTCTTCTTTTATTATTCATTTATTAGCCAACTGTGTGTTTAGAATCTACATTGTTTACAGCTATTTTTCATATTTTTAAAACCAATTATTTTCCGAGTCTATTGACGTGAATGGCCTCCATTACTCCGCTGTATGGATAAGTGGCATTTTATTACATACAAGTGTATGTAATGAAGTTTTTAGCCCCTCTGTCCTCCCTGCTACCCTCAGCAGCATGAGGCCTCAGTGTCTCTGCATCAGAGTCATCCATGTCAATCCCAAACCCGTCAGTCCTGAACTCAACCAGCGCCTCCACCTCCTCTCCAAGGCCCAGAGCCGCCGCCCTCAGTGTGTGCACCTGCTCTGACCCTGTGCTCCCACTAATATACCTTCTCCCCTCCCTCCCTCCCTCCTGTCCCATCTGTTCTGTCTCTCCCTCTTCCTCCGTCTCCATCCCCCACCTCTCCCCCGATCCTTCCCTTCCTCCTCGCTCTGCCCTTTTTCCTTCTCTTCTTTCTCTGTCTGTCTCACCAGTGTTTCCTTCCCCAGAGCCCTCTGATGTTTAAGGATCAGATGCAGCAGGACGTCATCATGGTGCTCAAGTTTCCCTCCAACTCCCCCGTCACGCACGTCGCCGCCAACACCCTTCCTCACCTCAGCATACCAGCAGCCGTCACCGTCACGTGTAGCCGACTGTTCGCCGTAAACCGCTGGCACAACACAGTCGGTGAGTCCGTGGGCTGTTTTATAGACGAAATGATTTAACAGTGAATCAGAACGGTCATATCAGTATCCATGCAATTAAAACCAACCTTCTGAAGCCTGTAATTTTTGTAAACTCACTGGATGTAATTTCAGTGGGTGTTCGTGAGCCCTCATTTTGTTGTTTTTTTTCTTCTCACCGTGGATGCGGACATAGAAATATTTGTTAATTAAAACCTCAATTAACCTCATTAATGACCTAATTTGCACAACGCGCAGGGTTTAATTAATCATGGTAATTATGGAGGGTCATGGGGCAGCTCAAGAGACTTTAAATATTGATTGCCACATGAGGCACTTAATTTTTAAGCAAAGCCTGGATCAGAGGTTCTGTCAGAAAGCAGTCGACCTGCTGACTATAAGAGGTGGTGTAGCTTATGATTTATTCTTTACCATTTTATGACGTGTGTATGTACTTGTGTGTTTGTGTGACTTAATATTTGACCCATAAACCCTTCAGGCCTCCGTGGAGCTCCGGGATACTCCCTGGAACAGGCTCATCATCTCCCCATTGAGATGGACCCTCTCATAGGTCTGTGTACAAACATCCCCACAGCAGATTTTATTGGTTTTATATTTTTTTAACACTAAAAAGAATACTGAAAGCTTCTAGCCAGACTTTTTTCTTTATGTATGCAGCTGTAGAATTGTCTTACATCTATCTTAATATTAATGATGAGTTTTCTGTAAGCAAGAGAATGAGGGCAGTGAGGTCACTGGAGGTGCTGAAGTCGGTGTATTACCTGATACATGAGGAGTTTATATACACATGCTACTTAAACACAGGGTGCAAGATCTGCAGGGCTAGCAGATAGCAGCATTGTCCTCAATTAAAACTCTGACCTGAACACTGAATTATAAGAAAAGGTTGGAGTTTATTAGATAATTTGTGAACCATATTGTCTTTGTATGCCTTCATTAACCCAATGACATCTCCATGTTCTGTTGTAGCAAACAACTCAGGCGTGAACAAGCGTCAGATCACTGACTTGGTGGACCAGAGCATCCAAATCAACACACACTGTTTTGTGGTTACTGCCGATAACCGCTACATCCTGGTCTGCGGCTTCTGGGACAAGAGCTTCCGTGTTTACTCCACTGAAACAGGTTGGTTTTTCGATTATTTATAAGGCATTGTGCAATTAGTAAACTAGAAATTTACTCAGCAGCAATTTATGATTCTGTCAGAAGTCCTGTTTTGAATGTGTATATACATTATTGTGTAAAGATTTGGAAAGCTGTTTTTGACCAATATATTAACCCCAAAACTTACCAGTGGGTTTCAAAGGCATGCTGTCCTAACAAACTCGCCAAAGTGACACCATGTGTCAGAGCCAGAAACTGTGAAAACAGAAAGAATTGTAGAATTTATAACTCTCTGACTGTCCTTGAAGTACTGATTTGTGACATGCTGTTTTATCTGAAAGGTTAAATGGTGATATTTCATCAAAATCACTTTGTTCTGTGTGTTTCATTAAAAAATTTCCCCCCAAAATGTCTAAGAAGGTTCTGTAAAAATCAAAATAAAAAATTCTGCCGAACAGCGAAGACATTAGTGATTCAGTTGCACTCCTCTCAAAATTCAAGGACTTTTCAGCTGAGCTGCAGGCTGCATTTAGACAGAGCAGAACCACGTATAAACTAAATAAACATCTAAATTTAAAAACATCAGTAGTATATAGAGTCACCAGTTTTTTCCTGTATTGCACTTGGAAAAAAGTTGTACATGTTGATTCTAGGGTATTTCAATTTTTGCTAAGTCAGTAGTAAGATGAAATAATTTTTTACTTTTTTGTTTTTTATGATTTATGACAGGATAACATTATTATACTGCATAAAAGGCAATTTCTGAGTTCTCTAATTCTAGCTATGTTTCTGCTGTTTTCAAAGAGGTTCAGGATTTTGTATTGCACTAAAAATTGAACTCACAGTGAGCAAAAGTGTCTCGGGACGCTGCTTGGGGTTCAGAGGGTTAAACAGATGACTCTGTAGTAACCAGCCTGTTTGTTTAACCTGCCATCATGAAGTAATTTTATCCTCTAAGTTGTCATGGCCTTCAAACCTGAGTAGAGGACACACACTGACTAAGATGTCTCCCTCCTTCCTCTCCACAGGAAAGCTGACCCAGATAGTTTTTGGCCACTGGGATGTGGTGACGTGTCTGGCGAGGTCAGAGTCCTACATCGGAGGAGACTGCTACATCGTGTCAGGCTCTAGAGATGCCACTCTTCTCCTGTGGTACTGGAGCGGACGACACCACATTATAGGGGACAACCCTAACAACAGTGAGTGGAAGCAGCATGTGTGAATGACTTCCTGTGTCAGTGTGTGCATGAACATGTTCCTAGTTCAGCAAACGGCTTCTAACCAGAGACGTGTGGCGGTGTGTGTCTGACTGTGTTTTGTTCAGGTGACTACCCAGCTCCCAGGGCCGTACTGACAGGACACGACCACGAGGTGGTGTGTGTGTCTGTCTGTGCAGAGCTGGGATTGGTCATCAGTGGAGCCAAAGGTTTGTGTGTCTCCAAAAATTTAAAACCCTCTGATGCATTTAGAATAGTAGTACTAGCTTGACTTCACTGAATACTAATATCTTTGCCAAAGCTGCATGTTTTGTTGTATTTTCTTTAAAAAAATACAAAGCCTCTATACTGTTTTGCTTTGGTGTTGCCTCTCAGAGGGCCCATGCTTGGTCCACACGATCACAGGGGACCTGCTGAGGGCCCTGGAGGGTCCAGAGCTTTGCCAGCGGCCACGTCTCATCTCAGTGTCCAGCGAGGGACACTGTATCATCTACTATGAGAGAGGCCGCTTCTGCAACTTCAGCATAAATGGAAAACTGCTGGCACAAATGGAGGTCAACGATTCCACACGGGTAAGGCTTTTTCTTGAAGTATTGGATATTTTGTGATGCAGATTTATGAATGAACAGCCGCCTCATTCACCCTTAAACCATGAAATATACCTTTTCAGGCACTGCGAGTGTCTTTGGACCTCAGTTTTTCTTATTTTTTTGTCTCTAGGCAATCTTATTGAGTAGCGATGGACAGAACCTGGTGACAGGAGGCGATAATGGAGTTGTGGAGGTGTGGCAGGCATGCGACTTCAAACAGCTTTACATATATCCAGGCTGTGATGCCGGCATCCGTGCCATGGACCTCTCACATGACCAGAGGTAAAACAGACAGGCAGGAACTGGCTCACCTCCAAGGCGACAGCAGAGGACAGTTATTTTAGCCAAATAATAAATAGGCCCAGGGAAAGTGATATAATGAGATTTGTTTGATGTCCTGCCACCTTTTTAATAGGTTTTCATGCAGATGATATACATTAGATTTTCACAGAGAGTCATTTCCTGTGTTGTCTGCCCTCAGGACTTTGATCACTGGCATGGCATCCGGCAGCATTGTGGCATTCAACATAGACTTCAACCGCTGGCACTACGAACACCAGAACAGGTACTGAGGTGGACAGTGTGAGGAAGAGGAGGACGGAGAGAGGAGAGAAGAACAAGAGGGAGAAGAGGTGAAGCATTCTGCTGTGTATCTGCAACGCAGGGAAACTACAGGTACCGAGACGAAGGAAAAACAAGTACCGGACCTAAGGCTCTATTTCCCTTGTGAAGTTTACTTGATTTGAGGATGCGACAGCGCTGGTGGAAACAGCTTCCTCTGTGCATACGTGTACGTACACACACACACGTGTGTAACCACAGACACATAATACCTAGAAGATACACACCAAAACCTGCTAATAAAATAGAAAGACTGCAGAGTGGGGGGAAAAGAGCAAGTCAAGCAGACCTTCTAGAGGTCGATCATAACCGTACCACTCACAGGACCGGTGCAGTTGCTGTTCCTGGTGCGTTTAATTCTTCACAAACATGACTTTCGTTTTCCCTTTTTGTTTTTTGACCTCTTTGAAAAATTTTGTTCTATGCTTTTCTTTATGAGGGGAGTTCAATATGGGAATTGTTTGGGTGGACTATAAATTAAGACTCCTTCAACGTGTCTAAACTGATTAGAAACGGTCAGATATGAACCAGCCCCACCCACTATTCAAAAACCGGTGCTATTGGCTTGATCTTAAATTCACCCTTGAAAAATTGCGTGGGGGTTTTAATTTCATTCTATTTAGTTTAATTTGATCTGGGTTTACTTCATTTTAAAATGTTCGTTTTATTCCTTTCACCCACAGCAGGGTTAAATCTGATTTTTATGTAAATAAGGCTCTGCCACCTTCAGAGTCAACACTTGTTCTTTCACTACACAAACTGCGCTTATCACCTTTAATTTATTAATGACTTGCTGTATGTAAAATACTGTGTAATAATTATTATAATGTTGACAAGACTGATGGTAATAAAGGTGGTGTCAAGGATGGTGATTGTTTTGCCGGAGGAGGTAATGATACAGAGATCTTGCCAGTGCCACCAAGGATGAAGACCACAAGACTGACATGATTTCCTTTGTATATTTGGTGATTGTTTTGTCAAATATGTACATATAGTCTTGGTTCAGGCTTGGTGGGAGACTTAATCAGCTGAATAAGACTGAAAGCGCAAAGGAAAGCTTCACTTACCCACATTTGTTGATTATTTAAAAAAAGAGAATCAAATCAATGTAAAAGTTTGTTTTGTATTTGCACTTTGCACCAATCACATATCATTATTTATTAGCTTGGTTCTTTCTGGTCGGCTGCCATTTTGTTTAGGTCCATTTTCCTACGGGATTATTTGTGCATTGATGTTTGTATTTAAAGCGTTGAGCTCATGTGTGATTATAAGTTTTACAACCTCACAGTTGTAAGCAATATCATGATTCTGTAGCTGATAGAGGCGGGACGGCGGGAGGCGAGAGGATGAAAGGTGAGATGTACTGTATGTGTGAAGCCATCTTGATCAAATGCGCACATGCACATACTCTATCGACAGGTTCAACTTACGTATCCAAAAAAAAGGTTAAATATTTTTGGATCTATGAAACCCTAAAAACTATTGTATTCATGTTTTATTGCAAAGATGTAAAATATGACATGTGTGAGTTGGAAAAAAAATCATGATAAGAAAAATAAAATATGCAAAGAATTTGATGACTTATTCATGTTTTGTTTTTAATTGAATATAATTTTGTTTACTTTTATTTTAATGTGCTTTTCTTTTGCTCACAGTAATATTTTTGATGTAAATAAGGCTTTGCTTCCTTCTGAGTCAGCACTTGTTCTTTCACTATACAAACTGCAGTCATCACCTTTAAATTTTTAATGACCTGCTGTATTTTAAGTAATGTAATGATTATTTTAATGCTAACAAATAGTGATGCCAATAACAGGGGAATCAAGGATGGTGATGGAGATAATCTTCAGGTAGAAAAAGTACAACATTTCCAGCCTCGACCACCAGCTTTGTCGTTCCTTAAGCCTGTAACTCCAAGCTACTGCAGTGGAGCATCTTAAAGGTACACAGTGTTAAAATGTGCTTGAACTGGGTGATTTGTGTCTTCCCAAACACCCTGGCTGGTTTAGAAATGGCAGAAGATACTTTTAATGATGTCACAGAGGAAGACTAGAATGAATTGTGGTGTTTGACAGGATTTGATTTAATGACATGCTCCTAATCCACCTTAGAGTACATGTAGGCTAAATATACAAATATGGCAGCACAGTATCTTCAGAGTCCAACAGGAATATCTGTAGCTGTAATGTTCATATATGACTGTAGTCTACTTCAGTACCTCCAATAGGTGCTTATGGCTCACTGTGTAGAGTGAATAAACCATTGTTTGTTTTGACCAGTTGTGATTATCCCCAGTTGACATGGGCGTGATTCCTGAACGATCACCAGGTGTTAAACACCTGACAGGATGACAGTGGTCCATATAGATGAAGCAGAATGTTTGTAGAGCTGATCGGTAGCACAATGAATAAAACGGTGGTTTCGTAATTTTATCGCTGGATTACGTGGTTTCGAATCCTCTCACCTACTTGAAAAATACGTGTTTTTTATTTCGGCCCGCACGTTTCTTTTTACTGTCTGTAGATGATATTTACATGGATACAGACTTCATTATGTAGTGATGCCGACGTTTTTCGGTGAGGTCTTCTTTATCTGGTATCTTTATTTCACGTAAATCCAGATCTGATCGTGACGAATCTGCCGACGAAACATCTGGAGACGGAAACTATCGCCAGTTAACCTGATCACCTGTTAAACTGGAACACCGGAACCGTCTTTGACTTTGTGTTTGTGCATGCTTGTTGACCTATGTTAGCCACTAAAAATGCAAAAACTTCTGTAGAATGGTTTGTCCATTCGGGGCTACCGTAGCAAGATGGCGGTGCAACATGGTAGACTCTGGAAAAGGACCTGCTCCCTCTGGAAATATACAGGGCCGGTTTTAAGGTAACCCAAAATATAATTCTTATTTTTACTTTATGAAGACATAATCAGGATTATTATGTTCCATTTTTGCTGATATGTCCCCTGAAGGAAACAAAAACAACAGACTCACTAGAATTTAAAGTTGCTGTTTTTGTGTTTTTTATAACTTTGTCACATTAACACACTAATTTGGTAACTTGCTTAACTTTATAACAAATGTTTTTGCGTAATTGTTATTTTGAATGTGCATTTTTTTGCTACATTAAACCAAAAACTGAAATAACTGACCAGTTTTTAGAGATAGCACTATGAGCCTGTTAATCCACTTCACATGCTTTGCTTTCCCCTTTGCTTCTGATTGTGCACTTTTATTTTGTCAGTATTGATTGATTTTGAAAAGTTGCCTGTTGCTGATAGCTGAAACCTGTGTATGTACAGATCACATGCAATCTAGTGATTTACTGCTTGACATTAATCCTCCTAAATTTATAAAGCAAATAGAGCCTTTAAACATCTCATTTGTAATCGAAATGATAAGCAGAAGTGTTGCCCTCACTCCATCCAAAATGAGGACCACAGATAGTTTTTTTAAAAGTAAATATGATTTTTGAGTCCATGTTTCAATATCTACAGAAGTTCAACGGATTTTATTTTATGATAAATGCTTAAACGTGTGAGATCCATGTGTTAGTTTGGCAGATACCATCACCTCACATTAAGCTTAATGTGGTAACAATGAGGATTTGTCAAGAAAACTAATTGATGTGTCGTCTCTGCTTTCTGAGCTTTTCTGTTCTTTATTGAATTTTGTGTGGCAAAGATGAATGAACCTTTTTCACATAGTTTGCTCTGAATTTCTGGTGTATATTTTTTTTACAATGTGGAATAAACTTCATCTCACAATGCCGAAACATAGATGATGTATTGTGAGGTGAGCCATTACTGTAGCTTAAGTCAGTAATACATACAAAGACAAAGCTGCTCAGAGTTCACCTACTTCGGTCTCTATGGAGACTGGGATCAGATGTCATGTGGGATGACAGGCAGGAGATGGTAATCCGTTACGCTGGTAGATCTGTCTGTCAGGACGGGAATTTCAGCTTGTAGTTTATGCCATTTTTGACCTGGTCTCTCTGCAGCTGCAGTCAGACGGTGCAGGTCTGTCAACAGTCTTCAACCTTCATTTCATTCTCACCTCCACTTCCACAGCGCCATGTCTGCCGTCTTCTTTGTGTAACCTCTTTTTCCTCATTATGAGCCAATTTGGCATGTACACAGATTGCAACCTCTGAACCTCAGGCGCTTTCTGAGTGTTTTTTGCTTCTGTCACATTTTTTTCCTCACTCTGAGCTCACTTTTCATTTGCAATTCAAAGTCCTGCACCTCTATGGAAGCAACAAAACCATGACTAGAAGTAGAGAGAACTCTGTTATAGACACAGTTACAATGGCATAAATTATATAAATATATAATTTGAAAGAAAAAAATCCTTTGGTTATATATTTTATAAAAATTTTAAAGACCTTGTACATTTTTCTGGGTGTGTCCAGGTGATTCTGCATACTATAGACATGCGACTGCCCACATTTTGTATTTGTTTCCAACTTCTCTCTGGTCTGTGTGAACACAGTTCAGCTCAGTTCAGTCAAAAAAACAAAATGATTTTTTGTCAAGTTACTGTTGGTCACAGCTGAGTCACTAATGGTTCCGTAGTTGTGCCAGTAAGCACAGAATTTCTTGTTTTTTGCAGAATCCTGTGCATGCAAACTTTTTTTTGGATGAATTGTAAAAAAAGGAACTGTAGCACAACTATTTTGATGAACTCTGACAATTTAAACTTACATTTGGTTGTTTTTCTGAAGAAACCATATGTCAAGCATGATACATTCATGCACCGTAAGAAAGTTGGAAATGCGGTCATTCTATTTTGCAGGGATTCTGATAAAGAGAAGTGAAGTCATTTTGACAATTTTTAATTAATATAACATAACTTTCAAACCCAGCAGCAGGCTTTGAAAGTTCAGAGGATTAATGTAGCTTATTCTTTCATCTCAAAGTCTGACTCAACAACTAAGACACATGCACGCATTTCTGTACGAAGTAGTATTTAATATTATTATGATGCTGTTTTTGCAATGTAATCTACAGACATTTTGAGACATGCTGTACAAAACTTCACCTTAAAACAATGCTATTTCTTTTAAAGTAAGTGACACGTACAACACAAGACAGGGAAGGAATGATAATTGCTAGTTGCTCATTATGTTTTTCCTGCAGAGACAAGGCAGTTTCTCAGGTTCATTTGTCTTAATTGTAAAACTCGGAAGGGTCACTCTCACCCCTCAAGACCTCTTCATCACATTGTGAGCTTTATTTCCCCTTTGCCCTCGGAAATTGCATCGACACTCCAGAATTACTGGACCATCAGGATTAGAAAATGCATGCATGGAGTGTAATACCATGTTGTCAGCATCTTTGCAGCTGACAAAGTGTTTTCGTGTTTCTATGTCACAATGTGGAGATGTCACGCCTCTGTGTGCTTCATGTGTGTGTGCATGCCTTCGTGTTGCGTGCACGAAGGAGAGCACATAGATGTGTATGTGTCTCTTCTATATGTGCTCCTTCACATTCCCCTCAGGTGGAGAGCGAGGAGATGGTCGACCTCTGAGACGAGATGCTGCAGATCTCCATGTTGGTGAAGGAGCTTCCTCCCTCGCTGCTGCAGTCGGGCACAGAGGAGGAGGAGGAGATGATGTTCTTCAGCCTGTGGAGAGAGATGATGAGCAGCGTCAGCAGGAACACCAGCAGGCCGAGGAAGAGCCACACGTAGACGTAAACGTTGCCCGGACGTCCTGGAGATGAAGCAGCCGCCGACGTGGAGGAGGAGGTTGGAGAGAAACGGAGGAAAGTCCCATTGTCTACTGAAGAGATTCCAGTCTCGTTATGGTCCACTAATGGGACATCCATCCCTGACATCCTGGCTGATGATTCACCGCGGGTTTGCAAGAGAGATAAAGAAAGACAAGTGAGATTTAATGTGAAACAACAGAGACACGCTTAACTTCAACATTCATTATTTAAACGACCTGTCAGAGAAACTCTCTTTTGTCTGCTGGAGCTGCCAGGGAATCGACTCTCTCTGCAGGACATTTAGGCATGGCAGATGCTTGCTGACACAAGAGCTTTCACCCACGTCCTCACACAACCTCTAAATGACTTTTGCTGGCGATTAGACAGAAAACAGAGAGCGCTTCTGCAATTCTAATTCTGCACTAACAAGAGGCACAGATGCAGAATGGACTTCAATCAAAGTAACAGAGGCAAACAATAATAATTTAGTTTTGTTGCCTTGGAGCACCAGATTGAGAGTTCAGGAAAATTAAGAAATGACTTGCAAACATTACTACAATACATATTACATTTTATTGCATTGCCCTATATGGTCACTGCAGGCATGTGGCATTTACGTGCACCAAAGAAACAGGCCTGAGTAAATCATTATCTTTAATTGTGCTATAATATGTAGAATCTCTATTGAAAACTCATGATCAAAGTATAGACAAAATACACATAGGTGTGTCTGACATGGGACTTTAAGGTTGAAGTGAAGATTAGGATTCTCAGTATTATGACTTGACAGCTAGAAGTTGATGCAATGAGAAAAAAATATGATCTGTAAGGATGATTTTCTGGTTAACAAAAAAAATCCTACAGATCCTGGTCCACTGTGGTTTATAGGGTTGTTCACATGTAAAGTAGGTGAGTTTGTTAAATTTTAAGAATCATGTCTTCTATAGTGACCAAACAGTAATGAACAGCAGGGGGAGTGCTTGTCTCATTGAATGCCTGTCAGACTTCGTGCCTGGAGTTACTCATAAATGAAGGCACCCTTATCTGATGAAATTAACCTCCTCCTAATCAGCTTTCACAAAGACAGCTGAGAGCCAATCGTCCTCCCATGTATATTAATACTGCTAATAATGTCCCATCTCAAATTACTGCATGGCACAAAAACTGGCTAGAAGATGGGGCTGAGCATTGAAATGTAGAAACACCCCCATCCTTTGTGTTTGGTGGGAGATAGAGGGGGAAGGATAAGGCTGTATTTGGGTTAGGCCAGCCTTGTGTCTTGACTTGATCTATGACAGTGGAGAAAGACACTTCAAAGGGAGAAATAAATGACCATGACCAGAATGAAAGCAAGAGGTCAGCACACACTCCTCCTCTCACAGCGGTGTGCCCTCGCTTCCCTCGTATCCATCATCCCTCCCTGTTCTTCTCTCTCCATTTCATTACTCATTTCACCGTGTCCCATGTGTGTGCCCGGCCACTTGCATGACATTGAGGGGAGTGAAGTAAACTCTTTTCAGGAGCCTTTGAGATTCAGTAACTGGCTGTGTGGCCCCTATTGAGAGCACATTTTACAGTGTTTTTGTACAGAATAGCACAGCAGCTTCAATTTAAAGAGCAGTTTACAGAACACTAAATGTATATGGCTAAGGGGCTGCCAGGCATAAATATGTTTTCCACTGGTGACTGGAAATGTTACTGTGACAATGTATTGTACAAATAAGAGCAGCTTTTGTTAAGTCGGGAATGACACTGAGTTTTTATGCAAGCCTGTGCTGGAAACATCAGACTTCTCTTAATTAGCTGCTGACTGCCATTAGTGATTAGCATTAGTAGTTCACTAATTGGTAGTAGAAGTAGTCATTTGCAGTCAAATGACTGTAAAATGTTTAATGCACACCAACATCAGTAATTTGTTTGATGTTGCCAGAGTCTGTACAGGCAAGTCTGAGTATCTTGGTAACACCTCTGGGCAGTTTATTCTGGTTAACAAGACCAGAGGCCTGTCTAAATAAATGAAGAGGGAGCTCACTGGGACATAAAAACTGCATGTATAGACTCAGTAGTCAAATTTAATTTCAAAAAACACTTTAGCATTTTGGTGACTTTGCCCCAAAATAAAATATTTTCCCCTAAACATTATAATTCAGCTACGCATGCGTATAGTCTCACAACAGCATGATTTAGTCAATGCGACCCGATTGGCTGGATGGTTATTAGTTTGGCTGTTAAAAGGCAGACAATTGGCTTTTTGGGGTAGGGTTGGGACGTGAAATACAACCGCCTTCTCTGACATTACAGAAGTCTCCCATAGACTTCTATTCACTTTTTTAAGTGATGAGTCTCTCTTGTATAAAGTCTCTGGTGTTACTATATGATTTTTTATTCTGACCCAAACAGTGTCTTGTATATTTAGAGTGTGCTAGATTTAATAAAACTGCAGAGACACAAGAATTATGATGCAAAGTTAAGCCCTTTAGGATAAAAATAAAGCATCCATCCATCCATCCATCCATCCATCCATCCATCCATCCATCCAGGCCAAATGAGATAGATATGTAATTATTTAACTTAATTCTCGGTCTATCCCCAGTAGGACATGCACAGAAACCTCCAAAGCAAAATGCAAAGCAGCAGCAAATCTACACAGAGGTCACTTCACATGTCCAGGCTCTTCACCCTATCTTTAAGTCTGAACTCAACCACGCTAGGAAACCTATTTCAGCCGCTTGTATCTGCAATTTTATTCTTTCGGTCTCTACCTACCTACATTGCATGACTACAAGTGAAGGCTGGAACATTAAATTGAGAGCTTTGTCTTTTGGCTCAAATCCCTGATCACCCCAGAAGTCCAGTACAGCACCAGCATTACTGTATACGCTGATGATGTCCATCTTTCTGTCTACCTCATGCTCCATATGTCCATTAGTCATGAACAAGATCCCAATATGGTTAACCTCCCTTTCCTTCATGCAGCAGCTAAGCCCCAACCCAGTGGAAGCAACCCACCAGGTTCAGGCAGACAGCTATGTCCTCAGACTTGAAGGTGCTGACTTTCATCCTGCTAGTCGGGATCAGATGCCTACTGTATTAGCCAGCAGGTAAAATGGCTAGTTAGACTGTAGGTCATACAGTAAATGTAATTAATATGTAAGTCTGACTTTTCAACCTGTAAATCAGTTGTGTTTGTGCAGTATTTCTACCATCATAAATATTCTCATGTTTAATATTGCACTGGCAAACCCTTTAATTTAATTTGTTGTACCAGTTTAAACACAGCCTTCAGTTTCAGCGAGTTTCATTTTGCTACAAAACTTTTCTTTCGTGTCACTTATGAAGTTTGGCAGACCGCTCTGTCCCCAAACTCTTTTCTTCTTCTCCAGTTATTCACTCCCTTTCATTCTCTGTCTCTCTCTGGATGGTCTATTTGACAAGAACTCTGCTCTCTTTAATTTACAGCCCAAAGTACCTTCAGGGAGATACACAGCATAATAAGGAGGGATGAGTTGGGCTGCAGTCTTTTTGTGATAACATAGTCTCTCGCCCCAGCTCAGTTTTCTCTGTCAAATGTTCCCAGTGGTAGTCCTAACCCAGTGAAAAACTGTCTCATCGCTTTGTTAGCGTACATTGTCTCTTTCTCCCCAGACTCTTGTCAGAGTTATAGTATTGACATTCTCTGCACAGACACTGTCTTTCCCTCCTTTTGCTGTCATGCATCAATGTGTCTTTTCTGTTTTCTCTCAACAGACTATCACCAATTTCATTCCTGAAATGATCAGAACATTTGCATCTGCAATGTGTAATTTCACTAAGTGATCCTTTTTTAACTCCAAATTCCACCTCTGCTCAAAATAGACACATTCATCTGAAACATCCAAAAACAGGACATTGAACTCCTTTCTGCTCATCTGTCTTCAGATATCTTCTTCTCTCCCACCTTTTCCCTCGTCTTATCTACCGTCCTGGTCTTGTCTCTCCATCCTACTCGCTCCTGCTCTGTATAGGTTGCTGTCGTTAATGATATGTTGTTTTGAAATCTGTGATGAAGCTTGTTCATTGTGATGTGAAGTGGGTGATAATTGTGCTTAATGATGCTTTTTGTATCCAGGCAACAAGGTGTGCTCCGTTCTTTTTCAAGCTAATCTACTTTAAGAGGGCAGGCCAGGCAGTCCCGCTGAGTCTGAAGAGGTTACGTACGCATGCACACACACTCCCGCCTACGCTTAATAAATACCGCTAGTTATTTTCCTTAGGAATAGCTGCAAATGCAATACAGAAAAGACCAAGGCCTAATTGGGAAAATGGTACAATCGTTACTGGCGAAAATTATATGAACATTGAAAGCTTCTTCTTTTTCCGAGAATTTAGCCCGTACGTCATGTTGGATACGTGTAGTTTATTCTTGTCACAAAATTGTCAGCAATCTCGAACATTTTGTGCTTCTTGCTGAGTAACAAAACCATGGCTCCTCTATTTCTCCATTTCCTCATTTTCTTCCGTCTTAAACAGTAACCCAACACTAACACTTTATTTCTGTAAATTACTTCTACAGATACTTTATGACACCGTCTATTGCTCCTGGTTTCATTTTTTATTTCTTTTCAGATAGAAAATCAGGGATTTCAGCCTGGTATGATGAAACAGTGTATGAATAATACACCAAACCACTTGGTGAATTATCACAACACTTTTTTTTCTTTTTGCAAGCCATTTCATGCAATGCTGTCCCAATAAGTGACATCCTCTCCTTGACCTCAACCCTAATATTTCACATCATTTGAACACCGTACAAGGACTTGCATAGACATGACACACAGGATATCCCTCAAGTGGAGTGCAAATTATATGCAATCCTGTGATATTATGTTGGGGATTTTTTTCCTGAGATGCGCCTTGGGACACTCCACTTCCTGACTCTAAGGATGTTCAGCTTAGAATGGGGTGTTAGCCTACTCTTTCAACACCACGACGAAATGGAGAATTTTACTTCCCTCCCTGGTTATAAGGTTCAGGTCTGTTTTACTGACTGTATATAAAGGTGGACAAACCTTCTGTGATGTTACCCATATGTGTTCTCACCATGGTGTACTGACTTTGCCAAAGTCCTGGCTAACATGAACATGCTTATGCCGGCCATGCAAATGTGTATGGGCTATAGAACGTCCCACAATGGCACCCACCTGTCACTCAGAGAGGCCGCCGATATAATTATGCATAATTTTAAGCCATAGTAAAAATTTAAACGGATGGGTTATATAAAAATACTCCTCCCATACAGTTGTCATGAATGAAGGATTTAGCTATAGAGACCAAAACCAGTTTTTATACCAGGCTATTAACATATTTATCTGTCGTAAAGTTGGCAGTTTTAACACGGAGGTCAGTGGGGATTGACTCGCCTTTGAAGCAAGTGGCCATTGGAGGAACTGCAGATTTTGCATAAGGGCTTTGATGTAGACTTTTCAAAAACCATTAGGCACCTTTTCTCTGAGTCCATATATCTGCAGTTTTGGGAGCTGCCCATAATTTATCAAAAGATTGTTGACATATGTATGTGGTTGTGCTGCCCACCACAAAGAGTCAAACGTGGATGGTGTTGGGAATGAATCTGCGAGCATCTGGCTGCTCTGTTTTGATTAAGTTTGTATAGATTTTTGTATTTTTAGTTAAATGTTTAAATGTCTGCAAAGGATTTTTAGATGTTCTTGGCTTTCCTGGCTTTTCTTGTATTCTGGCTTTTGTTGCTCTGTTGCCACAAGCAGGAAGTGAGTAAATGAGCAGCTAATCAAACTGAGAATGGAGCACATGTCCAATTTTTTTAAAATATTGTTTATTTGCAAGCATTGTTTGCTGTCATGGTACTGTGTCCCACTCATTCCTTGACTGTTTCGTGTCTCATGAACTCACACCCAGACACCGCAGCAGTTACGTCAGAGGGTTTAGTGATTAAGCCTGGGAGTGGAGATTGGTGGTGAGCCATAGAAGTTAAAACCACTGGGCATCAGCACAAAGCAGATTTTAAGGGGGATTTAAGATAATACTTAAATTATCATCATCTTATTTCTTTTTTTCTTCTGTGTGATAGGTCTGGGTTTAATTTTCTCCCGCTTAGATACGTTTCGATGCAGTCATGCCTCGCTCACTACCTATTCAGCTAACTTTTCTTTGATTATCTGGGCCTGAGCGTCGCTACATCTCATTACTGAGACTGAAAGAACAAATTGCTGGCTATTGAGGATGGAATTGATTTAATTTTTTGTGGAATTTGTGGCTCCCTGTTGTTTATCTGTCTCCCACTGAGTTGAAATGTCATTTGTCATTGAGTCTCCGAAACAACAGCCTGGCTTAACGTCATGTTCTGTTTTGTGTCTGGCAACCACAGGTTCTTCGAAACAGCGCAATAATAAATTCTTCTATCAGTTTGATCTTTCATTTGTCATGATCCCCGTTCCAGCCCCTGCCTTTCTCCCTTTTTTCCCCTCATTCACCCTCTCGCTCTCCCTCTCCTGCAGTGATCAGCTCACCTGCCCGTAATCACCTCACTCTTTATAAGCCCAGCTCATTCATTTACTCTCCGCCAGACCATAGACTCACATCCCCGTAATCCTGCCGGTCCCGATCTGTTGCCAACCAGCCTGCTTCTAGCCTCTCCTGCCAGTCCACCTTGTATCAGCGACTAACACACTTTGTAACTTTATTCTACTTTATTTGTGGAGAGTATAATTAGTCCTTGTGGTTATTTTAGTTAGGTTTGGTTTTGTCTAGTTAACCCTGCTGGTTTTCCCTGAGTTGTAGCGTGAGGTTTTGTTTGTTTAAATAAACTCCATGTTGCTCGTATCTGTCTGTCCTCCTCTGTGTCCACACCTGGGTTCTCTGATTTGCCCCATGACATCATTACTTTCCCCAATTTTGTAAGGATTGCTTTTAAACATGAACATCCATCTAATGTGCAAACCCTGTTTGGAACCTAAGGTGACCCTTTGTTTTAAAGACATTGCATTCTGAGTTTTACTGAGTTCAGAGTTCAAATTTTTACAGCTGTGAGGTCAAACCAATGCACTGTACGATAAGGTTTAAGGTCTGATACGGAAGTCCTCTGGTTTTTCAGCTCAGTACACTTTTGAAGGTGAAATTTAAAAAAAAAACATGTACAGCATCCACTTGCTCCTCTACCTGTCAATTTCCGTCAGAGGAAGGAAATCTCGCCAAGTGTCAGACTCACTCAGGTGTGATCTAAGCTGCTTTTACACCTCCTCCTGAGCAGATATTGCTTTTTTAAAAGCCAGAATAACTTCTCTGTATGACTGGAAGCTGCTGATCTGAGAAGAAATAACCTGACTGGTCTCAGGAGTCATTCCTGGAACCTGGAATCACCAGACTTTATATGATGGGGCTTATACATCTCCTTCTTTAACAGCTTCATACAGAAGAAGCCTCTTCCCCTCACTTCCAGTCAGGGTTGTATAGAGTCCGGGTATTTTGAGGTGGTTCAGCCTTCTTACTCTTAGGTCTCCCAGCCTGGTGGCCCTCGATAGGTTCTTGCAGAATTACTCTTCCTTTTCACTCTCAGCTATGACTTCTTTCTTCTTTCTGATTAGGTATTTCAGCTTTTTCAATGTCAGCAGCGGCTTCTCGGCTATGTCAAGAGCTTTAAATATATTCTGTGCAGGCTTGGCTCTCTGCTGCACACTCTTCAAACTGGGCTGCCTTCAGCGAATTTCATTTCTGGAGTTCTGCAGCTTTCTTCTCTCACTGCTGTACCTCTGCTTGTTCAGTCTTTTGTCCGCCACCAAGTCTGTATCTATAGGCAGTGAGCCTTGACTCCTAAAGCTCCCTTTTGTCCTAATCAAACTCCTCCTTGATCTGCACAATCTCTGCAAGTCACTCCGCAGACAATCTCCTCCTTGGCTGGTGGAGTATGTTCAGCCAAACTCCTCCTGAGACACTGTGCTGTGTAGCTTCCTCTGCTCCACTTTCTCAATCTGTTCTTCGCCCTTCATCCTGCTCATTTCCTCACTACGTCTGTAATCTTCTTCGCTCAAACTGTTCTCTGTATATTCTGCTCAATTTGCCTTTTCTATTGTGTCTTCCACATAAATATCTTGCACTATTGTCCTATTTTTCACAGTTTTATTTCCTGTTATATTGTATTGTATAGTATTCGTATAAAGCTTTTATTGTGTATGACTTTTATAGTCAACCAGCTTTAATAATATGGCAATAAAATCATAACACAACATAAATACTGTTTATTTGCACTGATCCTATTTTAATGACCAAATGTATTCTCTGAATATTTATGTTCCTGGTATTGCGCTTGTATTAGTAAATGCCTTGTTTTTATATTCATATTACTTTGTTCATTCAGGGCCAAACAGAAACAGCCTTGGACTCCATTCCAAGTGAGATGCGTTTTGTTTTCTGTTCAGTTGTGGTGTTGGCCCTTCACTTCATGAATAATGGACAAAATGCACGTGTGGCAAAATGTCATGGCATTTGGGCCATATTCTTTGGAGTGTGATTGTGTGTGTGTGTGTGTGTGTGTGTGTGTGTGTGTGTGTGTGTGTGTGTGTGTGTGTGTGTGTGTGTGTGTGTGTGTGTGTGTGTGTGTGTGTGTGTGTGTGTGTGTGTGTGTGTGTGTGTGTGTGTGTGTATGTGTATGTGTATGTGTGTGTGTGTGTGTGTGTGTGTGTGCGTGTGTGTGTGCGCGCACACGTTTCATACTTTCTCATACTGTATTCACACCACATTTCTGAGCAGACAAAGGAAAGCAGAAATACTAGTGATATTTATTTCATCCATATGCAATTTTCGCTCAAATGTGAGATTGCCGAGAGATAAAAGTAGCCTGAATTTCAAACGTGTTTAAATATCTCATATTCTAAGCCAGATCAGCTGAAAACAGACCTAAGGCTCAACCCCATGAATTCCAAATTGCTTCTGCAGCCCTGAAAATACCACAGATAACCCAAGTATGTGTCAGAGATACGCAGGAGTGATGAAAGAATGAAGAAAGTGATGCTTCAATCTGTGTCAGAAGCTCGCAATCTTTTCAATATCTTATTAACAAGACAACAAGTGATGTTTTTACTCATCATTTAAGATACTGGAGTAACATACGCCAATAAATGTATTCCAAGCCTCCAAATTTAGAAATAATAGGTAGAACTGGAACAAATCTACAAAACAATAAACTCGTGTTTATTCATTCCTGTTACATTTGAATGACAAAATCTCACAGCACACCTGAGAACACTCAAAGCGACACCGGGGGTTGAGCACCACTGTTCAGCTATTATCTGATTCTCTCAGATATTCAGTGCATGAAATCTCAAAAGGCCAAATTGGAAAGATATCTCAAAGGAGCTTTCTTCTAACTGATAGTAAGGTAACATGAGTTAAATCTCGAGCAGACAGTCGGAAACATTCTCAATAGGAGGACTGTTTTTTGGTCAATGGCCAGTGTAGATAATGAGCTCTTTTGCTTTGATGTTTGAGTGTTTTTGTGTATTTCTGTGTGTGCGTCCATTAGTTCATCCACGTGGTGGAGCGTATTTTTACACCTCGTTTTCATATCTGTTAATTACTCCTGATACTTGTGAGTGTCGTCGCCAATACATTTGTTTCTCACACTTTGTTTCTCTGCCTGCAGCTCATTCGGTCTCTGTTTATTATGATGAACGGAGCCACATATCTTATATCATTTTGAACACAAACAGAACCTGTTCTTGTTCTCGGTGCACTGAAAGGACGCTTTTATGCCCTCATCCTTTTGCTCGCAGTCTCAGTTGAACAATTACTCCTCTCATCACTCACCTCTTCCCTCTTTTTTTCAACTGCCACACAGGATACCCGCTCATTTTCCAAGTTACTGAATGAATGCATACACGAATTGTCTTCACTCCCTTATATTAACCTTGTTTACTGGATGCTGCAACTCTGACACATCTCATGGAAGATTAGAATCTTTCTCTTCATTTATTTTACTATTTCACGTTCCATGTTATTGTCTTCCTCCTTCTAACCAACTATGTGAGGTGTCTCCCTCCTCTGTACAGGCAGTGATAAACCACTAAGTAAAGTTGCCGGCAACTGCAAAGATAAATTCGAGGTGAATAACAGCTCTTTGAATTCAACAGGAATCCCCCACTCTTACATATCAGATTAACACTATCCCTGCTGTGTCTCTCTCTTTGAAAACAATTTGGAAAAACTTCATTTAAAGCAGCCGGAAGCATTTGCAGCATGTGTGGGATTGCTTAAAAAAAAGAGGAAGAGTTCCAGACCTTTTGATGTGTGAGGCAGCTGCTCCCTGCTCGTTCACGTTGTGCAGAAATCCATCCCGTGTTTGGTCTTTCAGCCGAACGAACCAGATCTGTTGCCCCTGAGATCTTCCCCGCGAGCCTGTCCACTATCTCTCTTTTCTCTGTCTCACTCTCTCTATTGCTCTCTCTCTCTTTCTCACTCTCTCTCTGTGGCACAAAACACTACAGCTGGAGTAGATGTGGCTCCTTTGTGAATGGACTCACAACTAAAAGAGAACACATGCAGACCTGTACAGAAGCTACAACTAATGAATGATACAGATTTTTCAAAAATTCTTGGTTCCTTTAGAAATGCTGGAGAGGAAACAACAGATGCAGTCCTTCTCAATCTAATCTCATCCCCTCTCTCTGTGACTCCCCCATCTCCGCCCTCCCACATTTTTTCCCTCCCCTTATTCATCACCTTAAATAATGATCACATCCACCGCACTCATCCATTCATCTGCATCAGCTCGTTTGTTTTTGAGCAGATATTCCTCACAGTTAACATTCTGCTCAGTAGGTAGTTAACAAATCAGTGGACACAAACACTTGAGTAAATTCACTGATAAATCAATGTTTGTCATTGTCGACATAACCCCACACGATCCTGAGCCTGTGCTTCGGTTCCGTTGTTTGTGTGAGGGACACGGCCTTGTTCACTGCTCTCAGCAAACTGCGTCAGTAGATAGCATCCAATGGTGAGCAATAACCGGCTGCTGTTGTGCCGGCAGACTGAGCCTCCTCAAACAAGTCCTCAAATCGACAGACTGAATGAGAAAAGGGCAGCCCAAGACCAAAGAAAAAGCCTTTAACACCTCTCAGTTTCTAAGCGCAGCTCTCCTCGCCTCTCTTCATCCTAAAGCTCTTATCTTGTATTTTCATTCGCCTTTCTTCGCACTTTCTGTCCTTCCCATTTCCCCTCCAAACAGCGTGTCTGTTAACAGCAGCTAAGCACATTTGCTCTGTAAAAAAATCTCTTTAGGCAAGCTGAACATGAACATATGCTGAAGCAAATTACATATGAAAGAGGATTGTTTTTCAAAAGGCTTTCCTTACTTTTGTTTTTACTGTAGCTGCAACACGAGATTTTTTTTTTCTCATACTATATCATTTTGTGAGCAAAAACATACTGGATGGGACATTTTCTCAGTTTCTAGTGGCAGCAAGCTGTTCAGATTTACTAGGATGGGTTTTGACACGTGTGACTGCAGTTTGACAGAATATATTAAAGACTAGTTGCTGGTATGGGTTCAGTCTGTGACAGCAAACCCTCTCTTCCCTCTGCCCCTGTATTCCCATGAAACTTCACAGACCTGCTAGATGCCCTCAGACTTCCCCACCAGTCACGATCAGCTGATTACTTGTCAGCGTCAGTGCCTGTTCCCATTTCCCCTGTTGCTATGTACAGTAACAGTCCGCTTTCTCTTAATCCTGGCTGGTTTGGTTTAGTGTTTCTTTTCATCATTGCATTTCAGCCACTATTTCTTCGTTCCTTGTAGTTGTTTATGTCTGTCTCTGTCTGTCTATCCATAACAAACCGCAGTAATTTTTCAATGTAATTGATGTTATCGATATTTCTGAAGCACTTTTGCCTCTCTGAGTCTGCAACTGGATGATCTTTCCTGAGCCCGGCTATGAGTAGTAGCTCTGTAAGGCTGTGCAGGAGTGTTTTGAGTGGACTACCAATGTCGATATGCCACACATAAAGATGTTACTTGGTTAATTACAAGCTGGTGTAGTGTTTATTGTTTTACTCATCTCATCTCGGATAAGCACACCAGTATCCATCTGCAGCCACAGGACTATAGAACAAGTCACAGCTACTACAAGACTCATTAAGTTAAGGGTAATGTCACACTGCTAAGTCAGACATTGGTTAAGGTTACTGTAATGGAGGGTTAGTCTACAATCACAGACTACTGAATGCATTGCACACATTATACTTTATGCTAAAATTGAATATAAAGCATTGGATTCATTTCAGAATCATTAAGAAAATTAGCATTTACTGAAAAAGCTACATATCGAAATCCTTTGAAGGTCTCTCAGCAGAGTTAGTCGAAAAACAAGTCATAATTATGAAGTGAGAACTGATTTAAACAAACTAATAAAGAGTATAACTGTCTGCGGAAAATGTTTTGCCGACTTCACTGACAAATAGCAAGAAAACACCACAAATTAAGAGAAAACTGTATCGAAATGACATGCATGGTCACCCAAATTCACCAGTTGAATGAGTCTCCAGGCTGCTTTGTTGAACTGACATTAAGCCAGCTGTGCCTTTGAGGCCTTGTTTGTGTTTACGCATGGATGTTTTTCCTGCTGGGAAGCCAAAGCACTGATCAGAAGATTTTAGCAAAAGAAATCAGAATGACTTGTGGAGAAAATTACTGACCTGACTTTTCATGAGAGCAGTGGACAATTGAATTGGAGTCTATTGGAACCAGAGCTTTTGGGAGTCAGCACCTAGTGGTGCTCAGTGGTATTGGGCTTTTTGGCACTTCTGCATTGACTTCACTTTTCACAGCTTGTTGCTACATCCATCTTTTATGTGCAGTGTACATACGTTACGCCCCTCCAAATTCTCTTGCAGTCCACAGACAAACCCTTCATAATTAGCATATTAGCATACTGTCATGCTTAAGTAAACACAAAGCAGAGATAAGGCTGATGGGAATATGATTACATTTGCAAGTGTTTGTTCATTTAATGAAGAGCTAATTCAAATTTCTAGGAATCTGGGAAACATGGCTATCTGAGTCAGAGTTGGGATTTTTCACTGAAAAGGTGAAAACCTCAACCAGCTAGTGATGCTGATTGAAAAGTCACAAAAGTCACTGAATTCATATTCAGTTGACCTTTAATGTCTGCACCAATGATTTCAGTCTGGGCCAAAGAGACTGACTAAGAGTAGCATTACTAGAGCTGCTGCTATAGTGCCAATGCTTTCATGCGTTACTCAAAAGCTTTAAAGAGCTTTGCTAAATCATTTTGAAGTGAAACACTCCAGATAATGCTAAGTCTCAGTTGATCTAAAATAAAATTTGTGCATGACTCTGAATCTCATATGAGCTTGTTAGCACCTTAATGGTATTCATGAAGGTGTTAATTGCGAGGCAGATGACACCTGTCCCTGCTCTGTGAAGGGGAAAAAGGTGCCTCCTCTTCCACAGATGCCTCTGTCTTCAGCCATCTGCCTGCTGACATGGGCACCGGAGGGGAATAGCAGCAAAGGAGAGCAGAGGGGAGAGATGAGATGACTTTATTTCACGTCCAAATCCAGCATTAACCAACATCACTCAGTTGGTATTCATGTGTAGCTACTTCAGACAAAAATTTGACAGCTGTGTGAAGAGGTCCTGGATTCATCCGATGAGCACACATCCGTTTGTGAATATTTTCTTAATCCCAGCCCCAGAGGAGTTTAAAAAAAAAAAAAAGTTGATAAATATTTTAATAAGACACTGTAGGCACTGGTGTCGACTGTGTTGAGGAAGAAACCAAGGACAGAGGAAAGTAACGGTGCACATCATTTAATTATTCTAATAATTATTTCCCCTGGCCTCCTAATCACACTCTGGAAGGCTGTTTTCTATTTCTATCGTTGCACTCACACAATATTTCTCATTTTCCTGAAGAGGGAACATGCTGGGCATGCATGTGCTGCCTCTGTGCAAACTTTTGTGTGTTTTTGTGTTGCTTGTATGTGTGTGTGTGTGTGTGTGTGTGTGTGAGTGAACACAAGAGAGGACTGAAGGATGGAGATAAGAGCTTTGGCCTCAACTGGCTTTTGTCACTAATCCCGGAAGGCGAAGAAGTGTCCGCCGATTCCATGTCATTCCCTGATATCCCAGCCTGTTCTGATTCCATTCCATCCTAGCGCTGCCCTTGTGAGGACAGCAGCCTCTGCACTGCATGTTAATGAGAGGGAGATGGGCGGCAATGGGGGGTGTAACTCTATTTCGGGGGCTATTTTGGGAGAGTGTGTGTATGTGTGTGTTTGGGGATTTGACATGCTGCTAAACCCATGTGAAGACAAGTTAAAACTTTATGATAAAAGACAAGAAAGTGTCACAGCATTAGTTGTAAACATGTTCAAAGTTATGTGGATTTTAGATGCGCCGCCAGACATGATTTACATCTCTCTGGTAATCAGGAACCAGTCTGAGAGAGGCTCATAAAAATAAAAGTTAAGGACTTTGATGAAACAGGAAACAGTAACAGGGAAATTGTATCACTTGTGTCGTCTTGATAAGAGGAGAACGTTTGCATCTCTAAACTTGGATAGACAGCTAAAGCGTGTTTTGTCGTTTGTTTCCAGCACTATTTGTGATGTACACTTGTGCTTTCAAAAGATTCCAGCCCATACACTCCTGTTTTTGGTCTCCACAGATCTTAGGGCACCAAGCAGAGCGAACATACTGAGGCGTAACAGCGACACACACACACACACACACACACACGCACACAGACAGACACACAGGACAGCAGCCTGACAGACGACTTGTCCAGAATAACAATGAGAGATATGCAACGTGATGCTGGCGCTTTCTCCAAAACATCCCCCCCACGAGTCGGTGAAACAGGCAAAAAACAGCAGAAACTCATGTCCAAGAAGTCCAACAGCACACTGAAACCTTTCGAAAACACCATCCTACTAAAACCTAACAGTCCTGGCAATTTTTTTTCCCCCCTCTGTAGGGTGTACTCTAAATTCATGAAAGAGGAGAAGAAAGAAAAAAAAATGTCCTCAAAGTCAGATTCATTTGAATATATGAATAATTTAGTGCTCCAAAAGATTTGGGGCCCTTACATTGCAAATAAAATTAAAAAACGCTCTTACTCTCTCACACTCAGGCATTCATAATTCATATGTTCCATAGCTCAGACTGGGAGATATTTGATGCACAAATTGGCCACAGAAGGTAGTGAGGATACAAGGACAAAATGCAGCATTCTGCCCTTCAGAATAATTACTGAGTCATTTTGTCTTTCTACATTTTTGAATATCAAATGACTGGCTTTACTTTACTTTCTCCCTCTTGCTCTCTCTCTCTCTCTCTCTCTCTCTCTCTCTGTCTTCCTTTCTCCCCAAATAGTTAATGAATGTGAAAAAAAATGCAGCAGCCCCCAAAAAGTAAACAATTAAACTTTCATCAAGGGTTTGTAGCATTATTGTGACACGTGATGATATTCCATAAAGTGTTTCTCTCTGGTTATGCAGTCTGTGTTTATGGTGTCCTGATTTAAATAACATAATTACTCTCCTATTATAAGAAACAGACAATAAGACTTTCTCTCTATTTCTGTCTGAGCTAATTTTCCTTTAATGCTCTTGAGTTACTAGAGAGATGGTCTGCTTTATTGGAGGAAATTGGCACCAAACTTCATATACCCCCACAAAAAGTCCTTTGATCCACATTAGAAGCCATTAATAAAACATTAAGAGAGTACAAAGACTGTGAAATTTTGACCTTTAGATAAGAGACAAAGAGAGGTTCACATTTGCTGATTGTTAACCTGTTTTTTTTTTTAACTTCACTACTCTTCAAATCCTCTTTGATCTCTCTCATTGCCAATAAATGCTGCTAATCGGCCTTCAACCTGACATTACCATTTTTTGTAGCAGTATTTTCCTTTTTGTGTTTGCATTATTTTTGCTACCCTTCATACACAGTGCAGATGGACCACAGAGATATCATACACTCATGAAAATGCGTATTTTTTAGACTGAGCTGCCAATAAAAGTTGCATTCAGCTGCATGTAAGCTGTAAGCTCTCATCCAGTGTTTTTCCTGCAAATATTTGCTAACCTGGATGCATAATTACTCACTCTCTCTTTGTCGTGACACGAAAATGATGATGAGCGGAGGATTGTGGGTAAAGAAGAGCTAAAGTTGGAGGATGATACATCTGAGGATATCACAGTAACTTTTGTTGGCATCTAAATGTGCCATTGCTGACAAAATATCACAAAACAGCGCCACTTTGGAGATTTATTTGACTGTGATTCAGAAATTTGAGGTTTTATTCCTGCAAAAAAAAAAAATAATGCGATTCAGGAAATAAGCCTCTGCAGGTTCCTGTTCATTTTCTTATCCTCCAGGTTAGAGTCCACCTTCTTCTGTGCTCCTCTGCTCTAGATGAGCCTGTCTGTTCTCAGCTATGATTCTCCTTGAAAGCACAGTATTTTATAGGTGACTCTCAAACACCCAATACATCTGGCCTGAGCCTGTCACCAGCAATGCATCACACTAATGAAATGGCACCAGCCCAATGCTATCTGTCAGGAGCAATCTGCATCTGCTTAGGGACTGAACGGAAATGAGAAGGAGGGATTAAAAAAAGAAGAAGCCAGAAACGCAGAAGAGACTTTGTGTCCCTCGAGCAGGTGCCATGTTTGTGTTTTTGTGTTCTTTGCGCGAGTGCGTGTTTGTGCTCTCCCTCCTCTCGGCACACTGTGAACACATATCGATTTTATTTTGACAGGAGAAAATGGGCACAGCAGGCCACCTTATCCCCCATCTCTACTGGAGCAAATAGGTGAGGATATTTCATCAGGTCTGTGGTAGAACAAGTTCCAATGCATCTTATCTGTCAGAAAGAAAATTACTCCTGTTCGTCTCTCTAACTTGCCTTTTTTTTCATTCTTCTTTTTTCTATTTTTTCTTTTTGATTTGTTTCTGCCAACCTTGACTTTTGAAGGAAGTGGTGCTGAAATCTCTTTCAGCTCCACAAATGATGATCTGGTAACCGGAGATGAGCGGTGATATAAACACCCGAACAACAGCAGCTGTCTAGCACATGTAAAAATGACATTTAGCTCAAATGAAATTAGGCTGTTGAGTCATGATGTTAACCTTGTAAATTCCGAAACTGATTTAAGCCAGTGCCATAAAATGTGATTTTCCAAGTGGAGTTTTCTTATTAACCTAAGAGATGTTTGTTTTCCATGACTTTTTGTATCATAGAGCATAATTTTTTATACAAAATATATCAAATTGCTCATTTAATTTCACATATTTTTGGAGGTATAGATTATATATCCTTTACATTTTTTTCATTTCAAATGTATTAGCTTTTATTGTATTTTTACGATGTTTAAATAATGTTAGCTCTACTATCCTACACTTTTCCATAATACATTTAGAGCTACAGTATATTATTACATTAATGTAGCAGTAGGATGGTATCTATCATTTTTATAACTTTAAAAGAATTAAGGTCTATCTTAGTGTTACAAAAAATATAGCAATTTGCTTATTATTCAATAAAATGTGGGACAAGACAACAGAAAAGGATAGATGATTATGTTATTCCTACTATGGGGACATAAAAATTCTGTTTACATGCAAGTTGTCAAAAATTTCAATACAAAATTTGAATCTGGCAGAAGGTATAAACCTTCAAATCAAAGTTTTATTTCCATTAGCACCCCTTATTTCATGCACTTCTGCATGGTGATAAAGTCTCTGACAGAAAATGTTACTCATATTGCCGACATCACTTCTTATTTATTTCCTGAAGTAACTTTATTGTGCTTAAATTTAAACATTGAGTCAACATAACTTAATATAACAAGCATTCAATCAGAATAGGCAAAGATCCTACTCTGGTTAAGGAGGAAGGTAAATGTCATAAAAACTAAAAGTGAGGGGGCCTTCCATCACATTCAGCGGCTGGGAAAGTATTAAGAGTGACGGTTGGCTGAAGGTTCAAGAAGCAGCCTTGTGACCAAAAGGTTGCAAATTGGAATCTTTAATCCTCAGCTGTTCCACTGAAGCTGCTCAGGAGCAGCATGACAAGCCGGCAGTTAATGCTCCCCATCCTCTCCAGCTCCCCTCGGCCCCTCCATGACATACCTGCACTTCTTGCTGTGACTAGATTAGAAATTTAAACAACAATAAAAATAGCTTTAAAAGAGCCACCAGGCATTTAAACATCCAAGTGGTTTGTAGCTGAAAAAAGACACATAAATCTGAATCATTTGGTACTTGAAGCGATGGGATGTTTCACTGCTTTGCATCATCTCCATTCCTGAGTGAGCAAAGGTTCACAGCTATTTTGAAAAATTGCATAAAACAGGGTCACAATGTTACATGGTCAGTTATGCTGTTATTCAAAACCATTGTAACTTTTTCAGGTTGCAGTTCATTATTATTGAAGAGAAAGTCTGCCATCTGATGGACAAAATACAAAATGCAGACACTCAGTCTCCACTCAGACAAAACGGAGAAAAGACTGTTTCCTCCTTTATTGTCCAATAACTATTATACTCATATATCTTTACATTGCATTATTGCTGCAGGACTGTAACCATGCCATTACGGTCCGTGTATTTATCTGGCAATTGGATTTTCCGTTCTGAAACAGGTATTGAAAAACAAAAAACGAGTGGTTATTTGATTTTCGTTTTAAAATGCAAAAATTAAAATTGAAATACAAGGCGTTTTTCCTTTTCATGATCAGAAAGTGATATACGAAATTTTAAAAATGCTTTGATTTTCATTTTATATTTAGAATAACAAAAAATAAAATCAGTAAGAGAGAAACGAAAAAACGTCAGTTTTTTTCATTTTCTGAGACCGGAAGTGGTCATCCGCAAGTGTGGAGCCAAACGACAACAAGATTCTCAGAGGGCGGAGCCAGAGAGCAGTGATTGGTCAGACCATAGATAGATACAGAAGACAGCGCTAGCGTATCTAGACTTCTATATATCTATGGTGGGCATGTCTGGTAGCATCTCTGGCCAATAGTATGTGGCTGCAGCTACAGGTCTGCACCCACAGGGCTGCAGCTACAGGTCTGCACCCACAGGGCTGCACCCACAGGGCTGCAGCTACAGGTCTGCACCCACAGGGCTGCACCCACAGGGCTGCAGCTACAGGGCTGCAGCTACAGGTCTGCACCCACAGGGCTGCAGCTACAGGTCTGCACCCACAGGGCTGCACCCACAGGGCTGCACCCACAGGGCTGCAGCTACAGGTCTGCACCTACAGGGCTGTACACTTCCTTTAAGTTTAGAGCACTTTTTATAGATACCTAGCACAAGAGATGATCACTAAAGTGCACAGTTTACGTTTTAAATTGATGAGTTCACTCAAAATATACTTACAATACAAAAGGCTTATTCAAGAAGTATTCCCCGTTCATTTTAACCCATGTAAGGTCTTCTACACTTGATTAAGGGGAGGAGCCAAAATGATGACCTCCGAAGCCTTGCTGCCTGGCTGAACCACGTGACTGCTTCGGAAAGTGGTTCAGATTTTGCCGTGAGGTTTGACAGCAACATAACCCCTCAGGCTCCGTTCAAAATGTGGGTTTTTGATAGAGAGTTGCGGTCAGTTGAGAGTTTGAATAGCTTGAATACTAGAGTTTGGAGAGTGTTTATATAGTTTGGAGATTTAGGAGAGTGAGGAGAGAAGGATGGGTTTTAGGAAGGAGCCAGCTAGGACCAAGATTTTTTGGTCTACGTTGAAGGATTTTAGCTGGAATATTCCTTTGAACGAACTTTTTAAGTTTATGTTCAAGCATGTTGGGTGGAATATGCCATCAGACCAACCTCCAAGGTCTACAGTAGTGAATTTTAGGTAGAATATACCGTTAAACTCACCTTTTAGGTCTACATTGGAGGATTTTAGGTGGAATTTTCTACCGAACCGTCTCCTAGTCTACATTTAAGGATGTTTAGGATGGTATATTCTTCCAAACCAGCTTCTCAGGTCTACAGTTCAGGTGAAATATTCCTCCATACTGACTTTTTTGGTCTACATTGAAGGATTTTTTCTAAACCACCCTTTCAGGTCTATATTTGAGGTTTTAGGTGGAATATTCCTTTTAACCAGCCCCTCGGGTCTCTTTGAGGATTTTGGATGGAATACTCGGTTAAACCAACATTTTAGGTGCATGTCCAAGTATTTCTGGTGGAATGTTCCTTTAAGGTGGATGTTTGAGGACCTTGTAGTTGGAATACTCCCTGAAACTAACCTTTTAGGTCAACATTCAAAGATTTAAGGTGGACTATTCTTTTAAATCAACCTAAATTTCATGTTTTGATCATTATCAAGTGAGAAACCTCAATCCAGACTCCTCATAATGACGTTTGAGATTTATACTGCTGTTATTTGTTTAGTCCAGACTAAATGACAGAAATCCACAACTGCAATTTTATTTCAGGACTCGGTTATTAAATGTCAAAACAATCCATGTGAATCTAAAAACTCAACAGCTTTACGAACTCTAAAATTAAACTCTCCACAAGGATCCAAAATAAGTTGGACTTCTACATGAGAGCTTTAATTATTCTTCATCTACTTCCTGAAAAGTTTGGTCAATAAAAAAGACAAAAATTAATATTTTCAGCTGAACTAAAGACAAACTTTGTGATTTTTCTGCTCACATGTTGTGTTGTTGTAAACTTACTCTTTCAAATAAATACCCGCCTAACCCCCTGGAAACCAGCGTTTGTCCTGTTTTTGTGTTGCTCCTCGGTGACCCCAGACAGCCGGGTCGTAATATTTTTTGAGCAACACACCATACTATGACGTTTTTACAATGATGGTTCTACTATGGAACCAGCTTGACATGTTCAGGTGTTCTTTGTGTGAAAACTCAGAGATTTCAGGTATCAGAAAGTGGTTTTCAACTTTCTTTGTTAACTTTCTGCTTCAACTTTAAACTAAATTTCCTTCACTGAGCCAACCCTCTGGACTTCCAGTAAGCTGTGTTCCTATTGGCTGTCCAGGTGGCTGCTTGGTGTTATCAGGAACACCTGAGCAGCTCAGTGTCTTCCTGCTTTATTTAGCTGCAGCCAAACATTTCCTCTGCTTATCTTCACCACAGAACCGGGTTTGGCTCTGTTGCTTTAGTTTGTTTTTTAGGCGTTGGCTTGCAGCTTCCAGCAGTAAAATCATCTTTAATGTGTTTCTTGGTGTGTTTTAGGGCCTTGTACTGGATAGTTGTCTTGGTAAATGTGGTTCTTTAGCCACAGTTAGCACATGGTGCTAATGTGTGCAGTGATTAGTGGATTTGGTGCAGCTGCGTTGTGTCTTTATCTTGGCTGTAGTGAGTCTTCAGAGGTTTTTGGTCAGACACATTCCCTATTTGTTTGAGAACCAACGTTGGTTGTCCAGAAGGTAAGAGTTCCTGTCCTGATTCTCTGTTATCAGAGGTTCTCTGGTAGGCTGCAGGAGACTTCAGCGTTTGGGTTGTGCTAGTCTGGTTTTTGTACGCTTTCATTTGGACGACTATCTTGAGGCCCCTCCATGTGGTTTAGTGAGGTTTTCTGCAACAGTTCTACAAAGCAACCTGCAGCAGAAGAGACTCTGAGAGTTTTTAGGAAGTTCTGGAGACCAGACTTTAGAGCAGCAGAAACATTTGTCAGTAGTTTGAGCAGGAGAAGGTGAGCTTCAGAGTAGAAATGAGGAGAAGGAAACCTTTTTGACCCGTGTGGTGAGGTCCTGTACCAAGAGTTTGAGCAGGTTGTGAAGAGTCTGTAGTTCTTTGGTCTGAAAGCACAAGAAGAGTCGACTCATTAAAGGAGAAAACAGGAGATATTGTTGGTTCTTCTGTCGCTCTGCAGTTTCCAGTTTCCTTAGACTGAATATCAAGTTTATTTTTTAAATGATTTCCCATGTGAGCCCAAGAAGACTTCAATAAACTCCTTCCATCCCCTGGACACATGTTTTATTATGATGTTAAATCTTTTTTTTTTTTTTTTTTTTTAATGTTTTTGAGTTTTAATCATAGTTGTAGCATAGTTTTTTCTCTTTGCGTGTTTAGTTTTGTCATCTGTGTGAAAGGTGCTAAACAAATAAAGTTGAATTGATAAACTGAATAATTGACTAACTCATGATTGTGACAACAGAAGTATTTTCATTGTGATTTAAGGGTTTGTTTCATTTTTAAGGTTGGGGTTAAAATCTTGACAGAAAAAAAAGATTAAAGAAATAAACTACATTTAAAAAAGCAATTAAATCAAAGGAAAACATTTAATACAACAAAACAAAAAGAACATTAAACATTAAATACAATTAGATTATATTAAACAGACAATATTTAATTAAATAATTAAACAGAAGATACAAAAGATGTAATTATGAAATTAAACAAAATTTTTTAAACAGAAATATGAAACATTAAAGATGAAATATTTTAGATAATTAAACATTTAAAAAAATACAATTAAACAAGAAGAATATTAAACATTTTTTTAAAAAAAATACAAAACATTTATTTAGGTTATTAAACCTTTAAAAAGACAAAACATTGAATTAAAAAATTAAATGTTGAATTAGAAAATTTAATCTTAAAGACAATAAAACTTTAAATAGGAGTTAAACAGAAAATACAGTGAAGCATTTAAAAAGAAAATTAAACATTAAAAGGTGGTAAAACATTTAAAAAGAAAAACCTTAAAGATTTAATCGAAAAACTAAACAGTAGGAAAGAAAAGGAAATTTTTCAAACAAGCCGATAAAACATTTGAAAAAAACAAACATTAAAAAGACAAAACATTTGGAAATCAAATCAGCCATTAGAAAAGAATAAAAGGTGAGAAAAGAGCAAAACTAAACATTTAAGAAGAATCAAACTAAAGACAAAACATTTGAAAAGACACCAGTTAAACTTTAGAAGATCAAATTAAACAGAAGAGACAATAAAATGATCAAAAGAGCAAAAACAGATAAAGGTCTGAAAGCGTTTTCTAGTCTGAAATGAAAACATCAAGTTGTTTCTTCAAACATTTCCTCTTTCTATGTTCTTGGTTTGATTGTGGACAGATTTACTAAGAACTCCTTTAAGAAAACTGCTTTCCAGATAAAATCTACTAGTAGTTGAAGGCATCGATCAAACTAATGTTACCTTCTGATCTCCACAAACTTTACTGTTCAGTGAAGAGAATCAAAGTTTGTTGAGGATTTCTAAAAAACCCACAGGTGAAGGTCTGAGAAGAACTCAGATGGATGGTCTAAATGTGAAATCAAGACTCATGGTCACAAGTATTAAGGCTTCTGTTAACCAGAAAGTTCAAACTAAAGGAGAAGTACTGAGAAACTTTTAAAATTTCAGTCCTCAGACTGTCTAAAGGTTCAAACTAACAGAGAACTACTCAGGAACTTAGAAGATATCAGTCCTTGGACTGTCTGAAAGTTCAATCTAACAGAGAACTACTGTGGGACTTAGACAATTTCAGCCCTCACACTGTCTGAAAGCTCAGGTCCTGAGGACTCGGGAGGTGTGGAGGCTTTGGAAAGTCTTGGAACTGAGGGTTCAACCCTCCAGCACAAAGGCTGAAGCCCAACCTCCTGAGAAAAACGGTCGAGACGAGACTCGAGTTAAAAAAAAACTCGAAAATGACAAAAAATAGATGATAAATGCGCAAAAAAAAGAAGAATTAGTATCTGAGCGAATAGCTCAGGAGGATAAGAGACAGACTGCCAAGTGGAAGGTCGCAGGTTCAAGACCCACCACCGGCCTTTTTCTTTCTTTGTCTTTGTCAGGATTTTGAGAAAATTTAAGAAGTGTCTGGTCTTGAACCAGCGACCTGCAGCTCCATAGGCAAATCCTTAACTCACTGAGCTACAGATCAGATAAAAAGAAATAAATTCGTCGTCCCTTTGGCATCGTAGTTTCTGAAGTCACCACATGGGTGGAGCCAAGGCGGAGTCTGGGTGGAGCCAGGGCGGAGAGTAGGCGGGGAGGTGGGTGGCGGCCTCCCCCCTCTACTCCCCCACCTCCCCCCACCACCCACCACACCTTCCCCCGCCCCACGAGTTCTTCGAGTCTCCACGAGTTCTTCGAGTCTCGACGGGTTTTCCCCAGTTTCTGGAGTTTCCACGAGGTCGGAGGCAGAACAAGTTGTCATGAAGAGGTGTTGAAGTCGGCCAGGATGGACTGACTTTTTACAGTGACTAGAAGGAAGACGACTAGAAGAGCAGGTCTTTAACCACCATCCATAAAATCCATGGAGTTGGCTCCAGAGAAATGAAGGGAGGTCAGCTTTATCAACTTCCATCTAGATGTTCAACTTGATATCTTTACTTTGACATTTTTAGCACCACAGACCTTTAGTATCACACTTTATTATCATTTATTAGGACTTTAATGGAATCCACCAGCAGATTTAGTTTTTGCTGAGCACCTTTGTTCTTGTTGTCGTGGGACTGCAGTATTTAAAACTGTTCCTTCTATTTGACCTCATGTTTATTAGTTTTAGGGGAGAAAGTTATTTTAATTGTCGATTAGTCTCTTAAAAACCAAATAATAAATTGGATTAGTCAAGAGGTTTAAATTTCTTACGTTGTCATATTTTAAAAATGACAAAAAATATGAAAATAAAGTGTCTTGAGACAATTTGACCTGTAACTGGCGTTATATAAATAAAATTGAATAAAAATTGTATGTATCTTGTAATGTTGGAGTAATTCAGCCATATATGTTGGAAAACACATTTTCTTTGACCATTAATCTGTTGACTGTTTCCTCGAGTAATTCATTTCTTGTTTTGATTTATAAAATGTCAAACTCAAATATATTCAGTTTACTGTCATAAAAACCAAAAAGACTGACATTCATGATGCAGGAATCAGGCAGTTTTCCCACTTTTTATCTTAGTTTAGTCAAAAAGATAGTTGATAATGTGTGAATTGTTGCAGCTTGTGAGCCGTAGAAGGTTTTAATCTTTGGGCCGAGTGTCAGAAAACATTTAGAAACCAACATCAACAAAACACAAAGATTTGAACATCATTTGCATGACAATGTCAAATTAAAGGACATTTATTTCCAACGTAAATATGTGATATTCATCCTCTGGAGCTTTCTCTTCACATCGTCTTCCACCTGGACTGGTTTGGTTGGGAGCATATGCAACAAACATTTGAAAAACTGCACTTTAACATCAATGAATGACACTGAAGTTTAATCTCTACATAAATGAGTCTGGATGTGCTGCTCTGTCATTAACTCCTAAGTTTAGGGAAAGTTCAAACAAAAGAGGGCAGTTCAGATAAGACTTGAGAATGACCTTAATTTGAACAAACATCTCAGACTTTCTGAGCTGCAGCACCTCTAGCAAGATATTTTAACAACAAGCAACTCAAGAGATGCAGAAGTTGGAGAGAGTTAGCTTTAGCTGAGCCAAAGAACATGTGGGATGCTAACCTAGCAAACATTTCAGACTTTTCTCTGTGAATTCTGAGAAATAATTTCCTATTTAATGACAGAGCTACACATCTTAACTCAGTCTCATTAAAATAGACTCTAATTCAGTGTCATCCATCCATATTAAAGTGCAGTTACCCAAAATGTTTGTTGCATGAGCTCCAACAAATCCTGTCCAGGTAGAAGGCCATTTTGACAAACAGGAAGTGGATGATTCCAAGCAGATTTATAGAAGGGGGAACCGGACTGTACTAAGCGTGGTCGAGTGTAAAGGGGTGTTCTGTGGGTTTTTAAGGCTGATAATGATTATTAGTGAGAGATTTGGAGTAGATAATCATTTGCAGTAAATGAAAGTATTTAAAATCTTGGAGTTAAACTTAGAAGAACACAAACTCTAACAGAAAACTTTGTTGATACGTTTTTGTTTTGTTTACAGATGTTAAGTTAAAGGAGTTTTATTCGTGACGTATAACCAATCAAATCACTCCAGAAGACAGAGCGACCACAGGTAGATAAAGGTTCAGAGCCAAAGTAGCACCATTTTTAAATGTATTTATTACCGTAAATCAGTAAAAAAAATAAAACACTGATTATCAGTAAATCAGTCAGCCCACAATTACAATTCTACAATGTATGTCTCTTTCCTTTGACTTGTTATTTGTACAATATATGATGTATATGATGGCGTTTTTTCATACCAAAGGCTATACTATGATGTTTTCTAAGAGACATACGATGCTACTCTGTTCTGGCCCTGGGCCGATGCACTCCTCCTCTGTTTTTTTCTGGATTGTACTCAGCTGCATGCCTTCGTCCACCCGGCCTCCGTTGACTCGTCCCGCCTGCCGTCTCTGGAGCTGAAGCTGGACTGGAACAGACCAAAGTACAGTCCAATCACGATGCCAGCTGCCTCTCAAAAGGCTCCTTCATCTGGCAGGTGGCGGCACTTCTTCTGAGGGGAAGCTGAGCTGGCCCTGCAGAACTTTGCAGATGTGTTCCAGTGGTTGGTGGATGTGTAGGGAGATAGAGAGGGACCTTTGAATTGTTCAGAAAGGAAAACAGGAAACCCATTGGTAGTTTTAGTTTAGGGTGCTACTGCGGTGTGTTTTTGGGCTTGAAGAGGTTTTTTTTTGTATTGATTATCTTATACTTTGTTCCTGGTTGGAATACCCATCAATGTCAACATGAAGTTCACTTTTAGTTCTGTTAATTTATTTTTATTTTACTAACACCCATTTGCTTTTAATCCCCTCACATGTTGTGCTGTTGTAAACTTACTCTTTCAAATATGTACTCGTCTAACCCTCTGGAAACCAGTGTTTGGACTGTTTTAGTGTTGCTCCTCACCTACTTCGGACAGCCAGGACATAACAACGTTTTGTGGACCAAAGGCTGTACTATGACGTTTTTAGAGTGACATGCTATACTATGACGTTTTTAGGGCAACATGCTATACGATGACATTTTTAGAGCGACATGCTATACTATGATGTTCTTTGGATGACATGCTATACTATTATGTTTTTAGAGCGACATGCTATACTATGACGTTTTAAGAGCGAGATGCTATACTATGACATTTTTAGAGTGACATGCTATACGATGACATTTTTAGAGCGACATGCTACGCTATGACGTTTTTGAGCCACATGCTATACTATCACGTTTTTAGAGC